>NW_024412075.1:0-99577 GCF_016920715.1 Anopheles arabiensis | reverse complement strand
CTGATGTAAATCTTAAATAACCATAAAAAACAAGTCACGCAATTTTTTATTTTTTTTTAACTGGTGTTCAAAACTAAGGTTATTTGTTACGCACGTAAAATACCAATGAATCTTATTTACTTACACTTATAAGTAATAACAATGATAATCATGATTGGCGAATTTTGTGGCCATTTTGATAAAACAGAAAGTTTAGTAACTGCATTCTTTCTTATTTTCAATCAAACTGATACGTTCCATGCCTCTGTTGACACAAATGTATAATTTTTTATTATTATTTTTGATTATCGGCGTGATTTTTGGAAAGCATAGCTAAGTAGTAACCTCAACAACGTGTTCATTGAATAATGTATTAATGTGCAGTGGATTAATAAATTAGGATGCCGCTAATACATATACAACATGTTAAGATCCAATCCCAATTGCGTACTTAAAAACATAAATTTTTGAAATTCTCACTTCTGTTTCAATCCATCTTCTGTTTTTGTGCCCATAAATGTAAGATTGAACTACAAAAGATGATATCGCACGTGGTTTGAATTCCTTTTCTTCTCTTTTTTTCGACTTATGTTTCATACGTTAGGTAATAAGTAATAGATGCTTAGAACAATTTCAATGTAAATTTGCTCGGTCTTTAATTTCATGAGGGTCATTTCCAAAAACGCCATCGAAATTTTATTTTATTATCCTGAAACTAATTTTGAAGTATTCAATGGAATTGGTATTTGTGTATGAGACAATTGTTATTGTTGTGCCACATATTAAATTTCAACAGTGAACATATCCCCTCATATAACCTTTCCAAATGGGTAGTTCCAATATTCCGATCTATACTGTTATACATCCTGAAATAAGTAGTTCTTCCCACCCGCGAGCAAATCGTTACAAATTCAGTTTTAAATTTCAAGCCATCAACATCCGCCGCATTCTCGCTCGAAATTTCGCATATGCTAAAAAAATATGGCCGCTTAGGGTCTCTCGACTACATCCGCCTCTTATTGGGATGCGTTTTCCTTGTTCCGACTCAGCCAATACAGTCGTTGTCGCTAAATTTTGACTCTAACTCACTTATTTTTTGTCTCGAAGGCACCAATTTTTGGCAGCGTTTCACGATTTTTGTCTCAAAGGCATCTATTTTTGACAGTGCGCATCAATTTTTGCCTCGAAGGCATCAATTTTGACTGTGAGTCAATCGCTTTATTTACAAAATTTTATGTAATTTCTGAAACTGTGTGTTCTGAAATGATTGAAGTTAAGTTAAATAGTGAAAAATTTTATTGCTAGAATTTAAAATAAAACAATTGTTTTTCCAATTTTTTCAGTTTCAATGGAGTGAAAAAAATGCCACGTATTTTCAGCTGTAAACAAAAGCTTTACAAATTTTAAAATTTCATGATTTTTTCTCAAAAAACAATCTATATACAAAGTTTTTGTATTTTTGTGAGTTGTGGAATGACAATTGTTAAAAATCTGCTTAAATACCTTGTAAAATTGTCATTATTCCTACAAGAGTCAAAAATTGATGCGCACTGTCAAAAATTTATGCCTTAGAGGCAAAAATTCATGCGCACTGTCAAAAATTAATGCCTTAGAGCCAAAATTTGGTGGCAACGACTGTATTGCGGAGTAGTAGATTTGAGGGAGTAGTATATTTGAGGCGGTCCCGTGGTACGTGGTCGTCAACTCGAACGACTCATTAACATGCCCGTCATGGGTTCAAGCCCAGAATGGACCGTCCGCCCGTAGCAAGGATTGAATATCCGGCTACGTGGTAATGAATCTCGAAAGCCTGTATAGGCCAGCAGGTCCGCGTAGGACTTTACGACAAATAGAAAAGATTTGAGGGAGTGTACATGTTCGACATCCCGGGTATAGCAACCCGTTTTACAGGATTTTATGTACCACACTTATCTGCCGATGACGACGGTGTATGTAGTATTCGAGGTGCTTAAACACCAATAATGAGTATGGTTAGCTTTATTAATGATTGAATGAATTAGAATATAAACCATTTCACAATTAAGCTATTTTGCATTGTTTTGAAACATGTTTTTTAAATATTGCCTTGAATATCTTGATTTATAATAGGAAGGGGTGTGAAATGGAACACGTTATCAACATGTGGGTAATTTGCAACTTTAACTATTAAAAAAAAATCATTATATCCATTACCATGTGTTTTAAAATCGGTTTGTGTTAACAAAAATCTAAGTAACCATTGCCCTCATTACCCGAGGGGTGGCAGTGTGGCATGGAGCAAGTCCTTTCGCAGCAACGCGCGTTGCTAAGAGAGCTCTGCTCTCACCGCTTTCTCTCTCTCGCTGAATGTTTACTCTCACGTCATGGTGGCGATTTTCGATTTTATATATAGTGAGAAGGAAGTAATGGGTTTGGTGCAATTTTCTACAAATTTAGGACATTGGTTTGTTTTATTAACAATTCATAGCTATCGTTTAGCTTCTGCTCGATGTTGACAACAGCTCTAGTTGCTGTCACTATAGGCCATGGAAAACTGTCGCTTATGGGTTGTTCGAGCAGCTACGCGAATCGTGCAGATTTGAACTGCGAATCGGATCACATCCGCGCCCGTTGATGTACACATCTCTATCGATCTTAAATTAGTAAATAGAGGGCGAAAAGGCTTTTTCCCTCTCTTCATCACCAGCAATTTCTTACAACGGCTTCGGTAATTATTAGCAGCAAAAACCAAAGAAAGAAAAGGAAACTTTATCCGAAAACTATTCGCGACGAAACATGGGTGTTTTGGAACATAATGTATAAGCTGATCCTGCTTTGGATTAATCCTGCTTTGGATGTGTAATTTATTCGAATTGTTAAGTGTTTATCTATCTTTGCCTACGCTGCGCTTTTGGTGATGAATTCTCGGTTCACCTACTTTTTATAAATATGGCTCAATTGTTTTTGTATGAACGATGTGGCCTAAATTCTTCCGAGGTGTGTTGCTATGGTGTGCATGTGTTTGTGTCTGATAGCGTTTATTGTAATTAGTGTTAAATGTGTTTAATGAAAATAGTAAAGAATTTTGTAAATCGAAAAAGTGTTGTAATTGTGCAATACTATATAAATATAATAAATTACCATTAATTATTAATTATATGCAGTTAAATTAAATGTGATAATTATAAATTTAACTTTGATTTGATGTTCAATTGCATGCCGAGGTGCCAGCGATTGAAATTTGGGCTTTGATGAAATTGGGTTATCCTATGAAAAAGTATGTGTAGATTAAAAAAGTGCGTTAGCCATGCTGAAAAATTGTTTAAAGCTTTTATTAATGGTAAATGTTTTGCAGTACTGGAATTAAGCGGGATAAAATTGACGGAAAGCGCACTACGCTAATGGGGAGTATTATACAGAAAATCTAATCACATCTCCAGTCTTTTAACCACAACAACACTGCCTCAATTATACACGGATAGTGGAGCAAGAAAAAAGTAAACATACCTGTTTCTACATATAAGAAGTATTCATTCGATGTTGTTTTCCTGCGATGAATGTTAGCGTTCCAAACTGTGGCAGCATTTGAGTCATCGACAAACTGAGACAACCCTTACCTTACCATGCGGGGTAAAAGGACCTTATTTGTGAAGCTGAAATGAAAAAAACTTCCTTTCCAGTTGGTATATACAAAAGGTATTAAAAAATACCAATTGAATACTCCAGCCAGCACCACGAGGAAGTCGAAAGGAAATGGCCAGCCATGCTAGAAGAAAAAATATTATTATGTCTATATGAGGTTACGCAAATATCGAAAATCAATGTGTGACTTTCCCAGCTTCCAACAAAGGCTGAAAACAATAATCAGGGTGCATTTTGCGGAAGTGATATTCCACCAAATACTGATTCAGGTGCGTAATGCGGTTTGTGCCTTTTTCTTGAGGAAATCTTTAAAAACAACGCCATAGATTTTCGATTTTTGCGTATCAATGAACTTATTGTCGGGATGAACGAAATTTTTGAATGGTTAACCATGCCATGGCTGTACCCAACCTCGGCTAACGAAACATATCCTCCCCAAGAGTCGGTTAGGATTGTTGTGCCATCATCTACGTTGTCGCATATTAACCGAGTCAACGTATCAGCGTTCCGATGCTCTACTCGATGCAGAAAAATTTCATTCGTCTCCCGACAAATTCCACCCACCAACCACTCTCTGTCACTCTCTGTGCGAATGAGCCGTCCACGGTTGTACTTTCGTGAGGTAATTTTTGTCTCATCGATTTCGACTGTCTTGCTAGGGCCGCCAATTTTTGATGGCGCTAGCATTGCGACAACATTGAAAAGGAGGAGACGTATATTACAGAAATGGTCAATTACCGTTATCTTGCTGAGCTGCAGCTGCTTCACCACTTCTGCCACGCTGACATTCATACTCCACAGGTACAGCAACAGGACCTCCTGCATCAGTGTAAGTCTGGATCCTTCAAAGAAAAATCCAGCACGGACACTGACTTCCGCGTTTTTGCACAAACGTCCTGTGCACACCCACTTGCAGCGATCCTTCGTCCCTTTACGTTTTTACGCAGCCGCATCGGCTGCTCGCACTTCCGGCACAGCTGAACAGCCTGCAATAGCTTATTGTCTATAAGCCATTCGACTGCTGCAACAGGCTCATGCAGCTTAAGCACCAGCGATGCAAACGTTTCTGTCGCCCCAAAATTGGTAGAATGAAGTTGAAATATTATTACAGCTTGTTCGTACATTACTCTTAATGTTCACCCTTTTGTCTTCTGATGTGGCGCAACAACCACAGTAAGATAGGGCATCAAACATTATCAAACAATTACCAACACGATAATGCAACCAATTCAATTCAAAAACAAAGTTTATCCGATATTTTAAACTGGAAAATAATATTAAGTGGAAACACACTGTAACCATAAAACCATAAATAATGTGGAAAGTCTTAATTCAAACATTGGGAATGGAGAATAATAATATTCTATTATTATTCGCCGCCAAATTTAACTGAAGGGTTAACATTTTCAGGCGGTATTATATGAACTGGATATTAGATATAAGAATCGAGATCGTAACAGGGTCGGAAATGAACAGCGATATAGCCTCGGGCCGTAGTTGGAAGACCTATGCTCTATACTATCTTAAATTTGCATTTTTATAATTAAGCAAAAGTGTAAAGCCAAATGCATTGGAGCCCCTCAAAATGAGTTCCCATGATGACAAATGTTTCACTTAACCATCAATTATCAATACTCAACAAATACCTCTCTTATTATTTTGCGTAACAACCATCGTCGATCAAGGCCTGCCTTTTATACCACTAATTGATTGGACTATCGGTGGGTTATCGGCTACCCGTTACTATAGTTACTAAGGGGAGCACGGTCCATATGGGACTTGAACCCATATTGAGCATGTTGTAAAAAACTCGTTTTAAATTTTGCATAAAAAGCAATATCATTTGTGTTTTTGGTACATTGTAGCATATCTGCTATACAAAACTTATCATAATTCACACTATTAGCTATAGACACATTGTAACACACTTTGGAAAGCCAAACCACACCATTGTAACACATTCATTATAACTCATTCAGCAAATCAGATCATACCATAGCAACGCAACCGGAGGAACCGGAAGGCCGTCCATTCAAACAAATAACAGATGTGACACACATATCAAAAACAACCGAAACGCACAACATAAGCAGGAACAGCATGTAACCCAAAGCAGGAACAGTATATGTATTAAACCCAAAACAGGAACTTAGTGACAAGAACCATCGTTCTTGTCAAGAAAAGACAAACGTAACTAGCTGAGTGAAAACAATAACTTTCCAACATACAACCCGGAACCAAATGTGAGAAACCCTTAACTTCTTTTGAGTATAAATAAAACCAACTCCAACCGTGGCAAGTCAGATTCGTTCGGACTGTCAAGATAGGACATTACGCTGCCTAAAACCTTCACCTTCCAACTTATTTCAATAGTTTAGTTATGTCCCCCTACCCAAGGTAAGGCTTCTAAATTCCAACGTTTCCAGTAAGGGAAACCCCTTTCGGGTTTCTATGATCGCCTGGACGATCAAGTGTCGAAAAGTCCGCTACCAACGAAGTTTTATGCCACCTCGATACATGTCAGCGAAACACTGACCTACCGCGATGGTACGCGTTGATCAGTTGTACCGTATGTACACTCATCAGAATACTTGGCAACCATATCTAAAACCAAACCCATTACACTACCTACTCTAAGGAAGGATCATTACACTACCACCACGAAATCTTCTAGTTGAATTTGTACAGAATAAAATTAAGTAAGTCTTATCTCGCAACCTATCCAATTCACATCTCTTTCACGTTAATCTTTATCAAATCGAACGAACGCGGGAAAAAAATATTTGGTTGAATCTAGCAAGGTAGAATATAGAGGAGGTGTCTTCTTATCGTTTGGCTTGTTGCCGTTTTGAGATTCAGTTTGACAACAGCCGTCGATATTTGTTTACAGGCAGCAGCTGCATTATAACGTGTAAAATGCCGATTTATAGAGTGTGGATGCAAAACACATTTTTTATTGCTAAACAAATGTTTATTAAACGAAAACAATTCATTTATCCTATCCAAATACCAGCAACACTCCTCGCATTTGACAACTGCCGTCGATCCTGGTTTTGTGCTTTTTCTAAAGCCTCGATGCTCAATTGTTCTACATGACGACACCTCCTTTCTACTCACTTTGGACTCTAGTGCATTTTGACAATTCGTCACTTGACGTAAGGTCCTCAGGATTCAAACTTTGTTCACATTTATTAAATTTGTTCATATAATTTATCGACCCCATTTTTCGATTAAACATTCTTTAAAAATATATTTTGGACTTTGCGAGTTCTTATTTAACATTAAAACATGGATTAAAGTGTGTTATTTTGTGTTATTCCGTGAATTTATTCTATGATTAATTGTGTTTTCGACATTTTTGATGACAAAAACTAATAAAGCATTATTTTTTCAATTTTCACATTAATTACTCATTATCTACGAGTCGCATGGACAATTTACATGAGATTAGAACTCTCACTCACATGATTTTAAATTTCGTGCATAAACAAATCGTCAAATCTTTTGTTATTAAATTTAATGTTTTTGTTAAATATTAAAATAAATATTAAAGGTCAATTCGTTGGCACAGTGGTGTTTTCCGTCAATCCCGATAGAGGACACTATCGAAGTAGAGTCGTGCTGATAACGATCGGGCCGAGCAGTCCCGATAACAAAAACATTTCTGAACGTGGCAAAGGTTACGATCTTTAGCCATTCTTTCACCGATTCCTGAACCAAGCGACTGAATTTTTAGCTACAATAAACTTACTACGTTATTTAAAAACGCATGTGTATCTCATATTTATTGTACATTCGGGTGAACGAAAGAATTCTGTTGATAACGTCTCAACAGTTTTCGATAAAATCAATAGAGACACAAAATGCACGTAAAAACAAAAAAATCTTTTCTATTTGCTAAGCTTTGTGTGCGGAAACCTATGGTTAACGGTTTTAAAATGCCATAAAGTCCCTCAACTATAGCTACCCCAAAAGGCCGTTATCCATCACCTGATATTTTCAATCCACCTTGATCACACTACGTGTCTGGTGCGAACGCAACGATAATAATTCTAATTCATATATTAAAAACATTATATAAAACCATGTTCATCCAAACGCTTCATTAGTTCACATTTTAAACTCAACAGTCAGTCAAGACGAACGTTAGAAACAAGGGAATAAAGATTCGGGTAAAAATCAACAAAAAGCAAGGCGTAGTTTCAAAATAAATACAAGATCGCACGGTTATAAATTGTTTTATAACATGCAGCCGCATAAACACTGTTTCATGAAAACATCAATAATGAGGACGACTCAACATAGCAGGATGTAACCATAACTAAGGACCACTAGCTCCGCTACCCTAAACAAACGATTTTAGAAATGTTAAAAAATACAAAACATCTATGCTGCTATGTGCCATCAAAACATATGCTAAAATAGGTAAAAAGGTCTCGCACGCATAAATCAGTGCAATAAAACTGCACCGCTGTACTCTTAGGAAAACCCGGGCAAGTTATTAGCCCGGAAACCAGTAACGGGTAATATATATTCTCAGATCAGGCATCACATTATGCGTCTTGGAAAACAGGTACCGGTGAAGAGAAAACGGGTCGCCAAAAACCGCGTCTATGTATTTGGTACAATTAAACGGCCGAACCGGACGACGGTTTCGAAAACCTAAAAGAAAATTCTTAGATCAACTAGAATTTACCCCTCCTATGCCTAGCACTAATACACACTCACAGCTCATAGACTAAACATAAATATTGATAGAAATTGTTAACATATAAACCATAAATTTTTTTAAAAATAAACCACTTACAATCTTGAAATGAACGAGAGCAGTCACGTCCGCGTTTCATTTTCCTTTCACAAGATAAAACACGTCTTCGTGTAGAATTCACACTTGTGATTTGTTGTGTCGTTTTTCCTTTCTTGTCAAATTGATATTGTAATGTTTGTTTTGTATGCGTCGTACGTTTGTGTATTATTTGTAATTGAGCGGATTCATCATATTTAAAATTACTTATTTTCTAATGAGTTGTACGATTTTCCAACATTTCTATACAATTTCCTACTTACACTAATATCTCATAGAATTTTTCTTGTGTTTGCAATGTTTTTCAATTAGACTCAATGAAATCGGCCAATCTAGAACTGGAAGTTGCCGATGTAAAGCATTCCATAATCGCTATGGTGCTTTCAAAGAAAACGTTAAAATACGATATAAGGCGAATTCAGTTCCGTCATTTTGCGCAGCATAAACAAGTACAGCTCAACAACGTTTTGTTAGAGGAGAAATCATCCAGCCATGTTTTCGCAATCAGCCTGTGTACAAGTAAGAGGGGAAAGGAACTAAGGCAACTAATGTTTGGAATCCCATATGTCTATACAAGGGTGGTGCTTATATTTGAAAAAAAACAATTTCGGGAATGCTAGGAACAATTTAATTCCTTACTTGATGATTCAAAATATAATAGAATGATCTGTACTTTTACAGGTTCACATAAAAACAAATGAGCTGCACACCGCTGTTGTCGAGAAAGTAATTCTTGCCATGATATCGTCCTGCAGAACGGACAACAATCAGGCCCTCCATAAGCTGCTACACGTTGCGGTCTGCGAAGAGAATTATAATGTTTGACACACCACCGTTACGAACATAGGGTTCTGTATCACTCGCCGGTATAGTGTAAATTAGATATAGGCAAGTAGAGGAATTAGTGAGCTGCCGCATTATTGATCGCTTTATTCCTAAAAAATATGATTCGCCCGCTCGAATAAAAACAATTAAAATATCGTATGATTTTGTTTTGCTCCTGGGGAAAAACAATTGGAAATCAATAACACTGTCGGGCCTATACAAAATCCAAAAATCTG
The DNA here is from genome assembly GCF_016920715.1 of Anopheles arabiensis. Lineage (NCBI taxonomy): Eukaryota > Metazoa > Arthropoda > Insecta > Diptera > Culicidae > Anopheles > Anopheles arabiensis. Next base: position 90,112 of record NW_024412075.1, on the reverse strand, counting down.
CGTTTAAAATCAGAGGTTTTTTAAATTGCGGATAAGTTCAACTTCAACCTTCAAATCACATTCGGAAGCGTTCGAACGTATTTCCGCGTTGCTGCGTTGAAATCGTTCGTGTTTGAGTTTTGTTGAGCTGTTCCTATCGGAAGTTCTGCTGTGTTGAAATGTTTTGTTCCTGCATCCTACGAGAATTTGTTCCTGCTTGGTTTCCTGATTTTATATGTACGTGATTTCTGTTTCATCAGCGACTGCTGTACAGTGTTATTGACCCTGCCCAATACGCTCAGAGATTAATTCGCACCAGCACGACAACCATTATTTTTTCCGTTCATTATAAGGGCTCACCAAGTGAGCAGAGCCGATAGCATACGATTCTATCTTTACCATTAACATGAGAGGAACAGAGCTTATACCCCGAACATACCCGAACGGTATGCGTGCTTCACTCATCAGTTTCTAAAGGCAAGGACAAGGCAAATGAGACACAGAAAAATTTCCTCACGGCTACACATATCCTTTTGATGCGTTGTCTATGCGTCTCGTTCGGTATCACAGCAACATACGGCAGGTAAGCAGTACATATGCTGCTACCTGATACGCACACATATTTATCGAACACAACTATTCAGTTCGGCTAGGTAAACTTCACGAGGACGCCGAAACAAAAGGGCACAGACTTTTTCATGGTTTTGTATGATTTCGGCTGTTTTGGACCGTGCGTGTAGGCGACCCATCCGGACCCATCTGGACTCATCCAGACTGATCCAGACTCATTCGGACTCATTCAGACTCATTCGGACTGATCCGGACTCATTCGGACTGATTCAGACTGCTCCGGACTGATCCGGACTCATTTTAACTGATCCGGAGTAATCCAGATTGATCCGGAGTAACCCAGATTGATCCGGAATGATCTGGAGTGATCCGGACTGATCCGGAGTTGAATCCGGTAGTGATCCGAAGTCGGAGTCATATTTTGCGCACCGGAGTCGGAGTTGATCCATGACTCCGCTCCGGATTACCCATCACTACTGACTATCCTGTTATGTGTAATCAGTAAAACAGCGGTAATTGTTGTGGTAATCAAAACGGTTGTTGTGCCAAAAGAAGAAAAAGAATTCTGCCTTTCATCCGAATTTATCAAACATGCCTTGTGTCATGAAAGCACACAGTCGTGTTCTTTGCATTTACAGAACATTGGCCAGGAACCAGGTTGAAACATGTAGAATGTATGAGTCGTTATCCTGTGCTTGTAATGATAGTGAACGATGATGTAACAGCGAATATAGGTGAAGCGCAAAATAAAGATGAAACCATGAAAGCTGTACGAGACATACTTGTAAGCAAACCTTATGAATCTTATAAACTAAAAAGCGGATTTGTTTTTAAAACAGTTGACGGTATTGATTTGTTGGTTATACAGTCAGAATTCAATAGTTGAACGCTCGATAGTTGGCTGACAGTTAAATTAAAAAGCATGCGTTTGTATGGGAAAACCAGTTTTTGAAAATTTAACAAAAATCTCATGTTCTGCCGAGATTTTTTTTTTTTTTGTATGGAATAACGTGCCAACTAAAAAGCACATATTCAATAGTTGGCAGGGAATCGAAGTTTAACCAATGATTTCAGACTGTACCAAAATTGATGGTGTTGTGATTGTATTGTTGCTCACCCCTGGAGACAGCTGCCGATACCAGTCAGGCGGCCGACGCAACGAGAGAGGCGAAAACTAGATAGGCAAGGCGAAAATCAGGAGAATTAGAATTAAGGAATTGCTCGCTCTCTTCCGATCTGGCTTTGGTGGCGAACGGTTGTGTGTCAGCGTGGCACGGATATACCATTTTTGTTCTAATATAAGTTGTAAATTGTAGTTTGTGTTCGCGTCATTACTATCAACGTTTCATCGGCCATCCGAACACAAAAGATGGAATGGTAAATAATTTGGTATTAAGCATAATAACAACTAACACTATTGTTACACATTTATAACATATTCAGCAAATCAGACCAAAGCAACAAACCCGAAGAGTTCAGGCCACACAGTCCATGCAAAAACAACCGAAACATGCAACATAAGCAAAAGCAATCGTCACCGTCACCGAGAACACATAGCAACGTACAAGCGCGGTGACGATTGCACCCATTTGCCCATGACCTTCTTGCCCAATACATCAAAACTGCAGCATAAGCAAGCAGCGACGAAAACACCTCACACCCTCTCAGACACATTGTAAATTAAAACCACATAGAAACTCCCCACCTAGTAAAATACAAAACAAAAATAAGAAATTGCACCGAACCAATATATTTTATCGATAAATAAGACCAAGAAAGGAAGTAACATCTCCTAAAAGCTTCGCCTACCCTAACTTATTTCGAGTTTCCAGTAAGGGGAACCTCTTCTGGGTTCCTATGATCGCCTGTACGATCAACTGCCGGGGGTAATCTGTCTACTTTATGAGTCCATTCCACCTCGTGCTACGTGCCAAAACCGTACGTACGTGCTAAAATCGTACCCCCCCCCCCCACTTACCCCCGCCCCCCCCCCCCCCCCGCTCAAAAGGGACGGTGCCCGACGGCCCCGCGTTCGATCAAATTACAGGCTTATCCCGAATAATTCGACTGCCGTGCTGTAGAAAAATGAAAACAAAATGACAGGTGTGGATTCGATCATATGTTGATGTATGCGTATAACCCCGAATGGCTGGTGTGGTTGATGTGCCGTAGAGTGAGTAAAAACTACGTACAGTCTGTTCCCGAGTTACGCGGTTTCTGGGTTCCCGAAGAATCCGCGTAACTCGAATATCCGCGTAAGTCAAATTTCGCGATTTTTTTTACCAAAACACAATTGGTTACTCGGTGGTTTTTATTCAATTTAGTACTTTTTTATACTTTTTCATTTATTTGATACGATTTTTACAGAATATCCGATATTTTTCGCTTGTAAGTGGATTAGCAAAACTGCAATTCATACTGCATTGCACATTTCTTCCAGCAAATTGTACTGATTTGACATTTGATCTGTCAAATTTAGAAAACCGCGTATCTCAGAATCCGCGTAAGTCGAGAACCGCGTAACTCGGGAACAGACTGTACAGTGGAGCGCCATTTATCCGTGCTATTGCGTTATGAGGAGGATATTTGAAAAAGCGGTTATAAGAGCACATTGTCATAACAAAAACACTATAATTCATGGCAAATTTGAAATATTCTTATGGAAAAACATGAAGTAAATAAAAACTTGGTTATTTTTATTAAAAAATAAGAAAATTTTCCCAAACCTAATCAGAAATTGGTGATAAAATATTTAATTTGACTCATTATCCGTGTTATTTGCTTATCCGGGCGAGGTCAAGTCTCGAGAAGCTCGGATAAACGGCGCTCCACTGTATCACAATCGAATCCACTCCTGCCATATACGGACATCACACGAAGCGTAAACTTTGGCGTGTACTGGACCATTTTAATTTTGACACTTAAAAGTTTTCATTGAGACGAAATTGATATATTTTTTGAATTTCTGTGCAGATAACCGTTACAAACATATTCCCTAAGATTCCACAACTCCCCGATCTTGACATTTTTTTTGGTCCCAAATACAGTCGTATCTCGGGGGACACCTGTACGCGGTTTTCCAAATTTGACAAATAAAATGTCAAATCAGTACAATTTGCTTCAAGTTTGATAGAAATTTCATTTTTCTAACAAATTGAAACCGCTTAAAAGCCAGAAATATTAGAATGTTCTGGTATACGGGTATAATAAATGAATTGTTTTCGATTCATAAACATTTGTAGAGCACTAAAAACTAGTATTTTGCATCCACATTTTATAAATCGGTATTTTTCAAGCTATATTGCGACTGCTGCCTGTAATCAAATATCGACGGCTGTTGTCAAACTGAATCTCAAAATGGCAACATGCCTAACGCTAAGGCAGCGGTAATCGCTACTGCGGGCGTGCGTGCGGACAAATCAAAATTGTTTGATTCTGTCCCAAGGTCTGTTGAAATACCAGGTCACGTATTAACCCCGTTTTCACAGCTAAGCTGAAGAAGAATCAGCTAAGGGATGTGATTGTATGTGTGCGACGCTAGTTTGCAATGTTTACGATCTGAACGATACGAAACAACAAGAAGGAAATTAAGTAAACATTTAAGTTGAAATCATTGTTCAGTGATTTATGATTCACATGAATTATTCATCGCCCAATGTCAGCACTATTACAATCTAATATTCATGGCTCATTTTATCATCTGGAAAGTAGTAAAGATACTACAGTTCCTTGTGATATGGTAGTCTATAATAATATAAACATCATCTGATTCTATATTTTAGGTGCCTCCTAGACTAGACCGTTTATATCAAATTCAATTCGATTAAATAGAATAAACGTGCCAACGGTGAGTTTGGTCACCCGTCCTAACTATATGTAGCCATTTGGTTGTGGTTTCCGTGCCGGATGGTGGCATATGATTCTCGTACACATGACGAGGAGCCTGTGTTTACCATGACGAGACAGTATCGGTCCTTACCGTTTTTATATATTGTGTTGTTTATTTATATTGTACTAATATTTTGATGCATTACTTTAAAAAATATACATTTAAAACCAAAGAACACAAAACTATTTTTTGGCGCTTTTAAATTCCATCCATCCAGATCCAGAGAAACATTACAGAACCAACGTGATTTAGTTTTGAGCTAGCCTAATATACAATTATGGAAGTGATGTTTTCGACGTAAGGTATGATATTTGGTTTTACGAATGTATTCATTTTACTAAATTTATTTTGTCTTGTATGTCCGATATGGGTTTTAAATAAGCGAATCGCACTACTCTTACAAGCTGAACCAAACATATTTTATAAAAAAATTTGTATGACTTAATGCAAAAATAGAATCGAAATAGCATAAAATAGGAATTGATAATCGTCACGTGACCAGACCACTCAATAGCGTTGAAAGAAGGTATAACGAGCCCGTTGCTTCCAAAACTCAGCTGGGATGGGTTATATACGGTTTCTGTCCAATCGCCAAGAACGTCCCAGGTGCGACATACTTGAATTTGCATGTGCGCTCGTGTGATGGAGTAAGTGAAGAGCTACAAAATAAATCGTTGAAGAAGCATTTTGCACTAGAAACCATCAGAGCCGAGAGACCGTCTAAAGAGAGGCAGTCTAGAGAAGATGAAATGTTGACCCAACAGGAGCTAGCGGATGCAGAAAACACTTTGGTTAAGCATATCGAACCGGGAGCATACTCACGTGATAGCTGTAGTTCAATGCGTCAAACTGAGATCGTTCATTCCAGGCGTAGCGATTCGGAGAAGGACAGTTCGCTTCACACCGTCCTTGACGGCCGAGGGCTACTAGTAGTGGACGGGCGTTTGATCAACGCCAGTGCACGCAACCCGCCAACGAGTGGTTGAATCATATTGCTTTCAGAACATCGTGGTACATTTATATTAATCCATGAGTTTTGTGATCGTTTCAGGCACCGCAAATATATTTCGATTATTTTTATTTATTTTACTTTATTTTATTTTATTTTATTAATTGCTCGGCCACGTTGGGTTACAGCAATAGTACTTACTGACTATAGTATACAATTATTCACGAAGGAGTTGGAAGGAGTTTATGGTACGGAAAAGGAGCGAAGATGGGATCGGTAGACAGGATAGGATATGTTGAAATCGAACAGATCAGAAGTACTATTAAAAGACGACATAGCTCTTACAAAAGGCTCATTGCGAGCAAAACGTGTACGACATATAGGTAACTGGAGACGAAAACGATAACGTAAGGTGCGACAAGGTGCATACAAATGTAAGCGCGACAGAAGTGAAGGAGTATCAATCGTATTGAGCAATATGCCAGCGACGAAAGAAGCCTGAGCGACCGAGAGGCGGTGCTCCAACTTGGCAAGGCCTAATAGAGTGCATCTATCGTCATACGAAGGAAGCGGAATAGAGTGATGACCCAGCGAACTACGAAATACGATCCTTGTAAAACGTCTCTGGATCCTCTCAATCCTTTGGAGCAGAGATAGTTGAACAGGAGACCAGATGACACAGGCATATTCCAGTACGGAACGGACCCAACAACAATAAAGGGACTTAAGACAAAAGGATCACGAATTTCAGTGGACATGCGACAAATATAACCAAGACTTTTGTTGGCCTTGTTGATGACATAGTCCGTGTGCTCCTTGAAAGAAAGACTCGGGTCAAAGAAGACGCCAAGATCCTTAGACAAGGACGCACGGGGAATAGGGGCATCACAGACACTATAAGCATGAGTTATACTTGTAGAAGATCGGAAGAAAGACAAGACAGAACATTTTTCAGGACACAGGACTAAACCGTTAGAAGCACACCATGTAGAGAATTTACAGAGCCAGGATTGAAGGACTAGACAATCAGCTGTAGAAGATACAGGAAGAAAAATTTTAACGTCATCCGCATATAGCAAGAAGCCGTTAGGAGGAAGGATCGAAGTACAGTCATTGAGGAAGAGAATGAACAGTAAGGGACTAAGGACACTACCTTGAGGGATACCCGAAGAACTAAGAAAACATTCAGAGAAAGAGCCACAGATTTTAACTGCATATGAACGATTCTCAAGATAAGAGTTGAACCACGGCAATATAGAGCCACCGAAACCTAGTTTTCGAAGCTTAGCAACAAGTAATGATAGAGGTATACTGTCAAATGCCGCTTTGAAATCGGTATAGATAGTGTCTACTTGCTTACCACTAGACAGATAGTGATATAGAGAAGACAAAAACACATTAGGTTGGTGGACACTGAGCGATTGGGCATAAAGCCGTGTTGTTCCGTAGAAATATAATTTTTTACACAAGGCATTACAGATAAATGGACAATTGACTCGAGGATTTTAGAACACGCACAAATAATAGAGATGCCTCTGTAGTTTGATGCTAGTGTGCGGTCACCTTTCTTATAAATGGGAACAAGCCAAGCTAGTTTCCATTGACTAGGAAAAAATCCCTACACTAAGCGAGCGGAAAAAAAGACGAGTGAGAATAGGAGTGAGGGTAATGCCACATTTTTTCAAAACACAGGCAGGGATGCCATCGGAGCCTGGTGAAAACGAAGTTTTAAGTTTGGATAAAGCGGATTTTACTAGGCTTTCACTTAAAACGACTGAATTACATGATATCACATCAGAGGGCGTGTAAGACAAGCCTACGTCCAAAGGAACCTTAAAAGTACTAGGATCGACAAATACACTAGAGAAATGTTTGGCAAACAGGTTACATATATCAGGATTGGACGTAGCAGAGGACAGATCAAGAAACAGGGTGGATGGAAGGCTAGCAGAGCCTCGCCGAGAGTTCGCAAAACGAAAGAATGACCCAGGATCAATAGTGAAGCGCATTTGAAGACGCCTAACGTAGCGACGATACAGATGGCGATTAAGAAAACGATAAGCCTTAGCCGCATATTTATATACACAAAGATTGTGTAAAGTATTATTTAAACGGTAGGCGCGTTGAGCGCGGTTTTTGTCCGATTTTAATAGGCGTAAAGCTCTGTTTGACCACTTAGGATTAGGAGCGGGTTTAAGGAGAGGACAGCAGGAAGGGAAGGCGGAAGTGATTACATTAGTAAATGCTGCTACAGCTTGATTTATGTCACAGTCAGCATCAATAAAGGACCAATCGGTATCGGCTAATATACGATGAAGCTTTTGGTAGTCCATTTTCCTAAAATTGAACATACGAGCCGTAGGTATTCGTTGGGAGGATGCAGGGCGAGAGTGCGTAAGGAGCACGCTTGTCTCAAGAGCAGGATGATGATTGTCTAGCGCGACGAGTGGAACAGGTGAAGCTATGACGGGGGAGCAGCACTCCAAGAAGGCAGCATTGGCAAATAGAAGATCTAATAGTCTTCCGCGTATATTTTTATGCCGGATAATTGCAGCAAACCGTTTACCGACATTCCATCAAGCAGAGAAACATTTTCACGAGATACACCAGTAGAAATGAACTGATTAACGCACGATGCCGACGGTTGCCAGGAGAGTGATGGTGAATTAAAATCACCAAGTAACACCATAAGATCATTTGGTTTAAGTTTGCCAGCAACGAAACTAACACTCTCATGTAAAACGTCAAGGACTACTTCGGAAGAACGCAAATCGGGTGGGATGTAAACGGCGCCGATATAGATTGCAAGGTTTTGAAGCTTAACAATTGTCCAAACAGACTCCAGCGAGTCGAACGGCAGTGATAAAGTTGACGTGTTCAGCACGGAAGAGCAGGCAATGAGTACACCACCACCACGGCAACGGTTACTGTTGAGAGGATTTCGGTCGCAGCGATAGATGACATACGCATCCTCCGAGATAAGAGAGGACGGAATTGAGCCATCGAGCCATGTTTCAGTTAACACCAACACATCCATATCAAGCTCAGATAGAGAGAGGCGTAACTCGTCTAGTTTTGTGCGCAATCCTCTTACGTTTTGATAGTAGATGTTTAGTCGATCGATCGAAGGAATGAGAGAGCGAGATGCGCCGGGAGTGCTCTCGCTGCAAGTTATTAACGGCGGAAGAGAGTCAGACGGATTGTGTGTATTAGATGCAGGGTTAGCTTCCATCAATTCGGGTAAAGTCGGTAGTTCATGAAAATCTTCAGCCGGATCAGCCGGTTTACGCTTGCTGAAAGTACTGCGTATAAAGCAAGCTCATAGGACCATGATCGGGCGAAATAGTGAAATCAGCGTTTCGCAGTTGTGTCGTGTGGTTGATAGAAGGTGGCGATGAATGATGATCCGATTCACGGGTAACAGGCGCAGAAGGTGCATGGGATGCTGCAGTAGTGGGTCGCCAAACATTGACGGAGCGGGGATTAAGGTCGATGAACTCCTTAAAAGAGATCCCGCGAGGCCAGGTTGAAGCAGCCAAAGCAATAGCCCGGTGCGAATCCGGTACACCAATTTTAAAAGATACGTAGGAGAGCGTAGAAAGATCCCGGTCGCGTCGTACAAGGCTGTATACCAAGATGTCGTCTGTCCCTATGTTGGAACAGGCCATTTCACGGATCGCTTCAATCGGAGTATCAGGAGCAATACGGGAGATAAAGACCCAAGTACGGCGTGGGCGTTCAGGAACGGTCGTAATATTGTTGTAGGACAACCCTGTACCCGATGACAGCATAGCGCGTGTAACGGTATTGGTAGGCGACGAGTCGGGAGAGCGATCCATCAATCGACGTTTGGAAGGATTCTCACCAACAGCTTGATGGGTGAGCTTAGAGGCCGCAACTGGATTCGTGGTCGTTGAGTGCGTAGCAGGAATCGCGGAATGGTGAGCACTCGATGTAGTTGTATGCGTGGCAAGATGAGAGTTGAGCTTGTTCATTATTGAGTTGAAGGAAGTGAGAAACTCACGGTGCATGAGATCAAGCCCCTTGATGCCATGCTTAACTTCATCAAGCGTTGTGAGTAGTGGAGCCTGTGAGTAGTTGCGTTCCATTGAGTGAGAAGCAGTAAGTGAGTCGATGAAATCTTTCACGGAACGAATTGACGATGCTGATTCCTGTTTCATCAAAGCTATTTCGTTTCTAAAACAATCCAGTGAAGAGGAAAGTTCAAGTCGCAAGCCAGCTGATGTCGCCTGCACAGAACGTGAGGTATCGCGGAAATCGGATTGCAACGATTCCAACAGGTAGGCAGCATCACGAGAAAGGCCGTGCGAGAAGTGTAAAGTGTCAACGGCCCGCAAACGCTGAGTACAATCTGCGCAAGCCCAGAATAAATTTTGTGACTTCTTAAAATCACGCAGGAGCGGGGTTGAAAGTCCAATACACTTATCGTGGTAATAGTGTTCACACAGACCGAAGCACGGAATTGGATCGTTGCTAATAGCACCTTCACATTTCTTACAGATCACGGACGCCATCGCAAAATAGCGCAAAGTTCAACTGCACAGTGAGTGGTCACAACAACCGCAGGCGGATCGGAATGTTTATATGTTAAACCGTACAATTCACAGGTACAATTCACAGGTAAATTTGTGATACGTGAACGCGCGAGTGCAAATTAACCGAACTAAAACAGTTCAAGCACTTAAACACCAAGAAAATCGCGGTAAAAATCAACTTGGAAATAGCAGAGTGAGAAAGCACAACCAGCCGCTATGAGTGACGAGTGACGAAATTGCAGCGCTGCTCGTTCGCTCGCGGGGTATAATCAAAGGTGAATTGCTAAGCTAGTTGTGAGTATTCACATTTCCTTCTTTTCGTTTCCTAGTTTCACACGCTCTCGAATAAGGTCCACACACCCTTGCACCTCACGATCCTAATCCTGTATGTGTGTGTGTGCCCCCTGCCTGCATGCAGTCTGTGTGTGTGCTCCACGTTTATTCGCGGCTCGATGCGCGGCCTGCTTTGTGATAACAACACCGCGAGCAAACAGACGACGAAATACACTGTTTCTGCTGATACCCTCGCACGTAGTAGTAGCAGGCACCGAATGCACTCACAAGGTGAACCATACTTGCTTCACGCATTTTATTGCACCGTTCATAACAACAAATCACTGTGCGGCGCCCGTTGAGGTATTTTGAAAACACTGCTGTGATTTCTTGCTGCACCAGCAATGGCCAGTGGCCACGGCAATAGTGGTAGTAGTAGTAGCTGTGATGGTAGTGAAAATATCAGTCAAAACAGATATGATGGCGGCCGTACGTTTTGGTATGTTAACGACGGGGATGTTCGGATTTGCCTTCCTTCGTGCCGGGGCCTATTTGACACTCGCGACTGCGGCCACGGGGATGTGATTCAGGCGTGATTCGTTTTTGGCCGGTGATATTTCTTGCCCGCCCGCGATGGGGAAAGGAAACGGAATGGACCGTGGCCGACAAAGTGGCCTGACGCAAGCAGGGAAGGGAAGGGGGAGAATTGGCGGGCCGACCAGTCACAAGGAAAGGGCACAATTGAAGACGAACCGACACGAAACGAACGAAATAAAATATCACACACCGATCGAGCGCGATGAAAAAAAAAGATTATCAACGAAGTCCGTCCGCGCTTCAGAATACCGCGGTCGCCGAAAACGTTGCTATGCGTTGCGCCGAAAACCCCATTCATGAACGATTCATTCCATGGGGTGCTTGTTGTTGAATGCTGTACTCGTTTGAATAAACTTTGTAAAATACCATATTCTTATAGTGTATATTGCAATTGTATTTCAGTTGTATAGATGGAGAACATTTAAATGCTGTTTATTTTTTTTAATCGATGTATCAGTCCTTTTGGTTGAACTGGTCTTGGTGCTTGTGATACATTTTTTTGTTATTGCAAAAGTTCCGATTTCGGTTTCAATTTAACATCGATCATTTGGGTGTCCGATCAATACGGCTTGAATAGTGATGTTGTGGTGGATTGCTCGTAGAAAAATTAGTTTCAATTTAGTAGCCAATGAGACAAATGGTTGCGCGAAGGTTCGTATGGCCCTCAGTTCATCGAGATGTCGTCCGCTTTGTCAGATCGATTGTCAACGATCAAAGATCCGTCGTCACACACCTGCGGCACTAAACGAATTCAGGCTTCCCAAAAGCCGTTTCCGCCACGTTCATATCGATTTGGTTGGACAACTTCCGACGTTAAATGAAACCGGTACTAAGTAACGATGATCGACCGGTTTAGTTGTTGACGGAAAGCAGTTCCCCTACCAGAAATGCTAGCAGAAACTGTCGCCAAAGCATTTTCGGAATGTAGGATATCTCGGTTGAGCGTTCCTGCAACAGTCACGACAGATCACGGACATGCGTACTACAGCGTACCATCCCGAAGCTAACGGCCTTATGAAACACCTGTATCGATTCGCAACGTTGGTGTGATCAACTGCCGTTGGTCCTGCTCGGCTTGCGAACAGAAATCAGGGAGGATATCGATTGTTCTGTAGTTTAAATGACTAAATGTTTAAATGTCGTTCATAGTTTGCCGAACTGCTTGGCCGTACCATGCAAAAGCGTTTTTGTGCACATCACCTCCGTTTAACGGCCTCTTCGACACCCATACCAGAGGTACGGTTTCCCCATGCATTTTAAAATTATCGAAAGGCATGAAAAGGACGTATCGAACCAGCATATGTCTGCGAACAGGATTCGAATGAGGATGATGAAAGAACAAAACTTACACCATCCGCTCACCGTGTACGGTTGTATGGACGGTTGGGGACTTAGGGGAACTCGGTGGTGGTTTATTTGTAGTAGTATGTTAGTTGTACTCTAGTAGCCATTATATATAAATAATGAACAATGCACATAAAATGAATGAAGTCAGTCTTTGTTAACTCGTTCAGAACGGTTGACATCGTTTACCTGAAAGACAGTTGTGTGTTTTGAAATGTAGGCTGAAATAGGTGGGTGAAGTAAAATAATTTTAAAATTTTAGTTTATCTATTTAGCTTTAATTGAAATAGTTAATTTTATTTTCCTTTTCATAATGTACAGGGCAAACGTAAGACTGGTGTTAGCTGTTGCTTTCCATGGTAGTTTTCTGAATCCATTGTTCTTTCAACCATTTTTTCTTCAAACCATTTTTCTTTCAACCGTTTTTCTTTTAATCAATTTTTTTCTTTCAACTATTGTAAATTAAATCATACCCAATCGTATGAGAAGAGTAAAATGTGAAATATTATCCAATATTTGGTGCCTTGTGAGATAATTGATTGTGTTGCAGATGACTAAGGATGACAAGCATTACTTTTTTCAATTCTTCGTAATTTATTTAACTAAAACCTACAACCCAACCAAGGTACTCTAACGTTGTGCAAGTTGCATTAGATGAACATATCTTATATTATATTCTATAAACAATATAAAAAACTACTCCACATAATTGCACCTTTCCTAAAGACATCCTTAATCATTACTCCTCTTGGCCAGATCCGAACCCCCACCCCATCCTCCTCCTCCCCTTCCTCTTTCTCTTTCTGTCACGCACACACAACTAGTTGACGAGGTAATTAGGAAGAGTATCGTTCTATCTGTTCTGACAGTCCGAACGAATCTGATCTGCCATGATTGGAAATTGTTTTATTTATACCCGACTAGTTAAGGCTTGGTAAAATCTACCGGATGTTCTCAAATTTCGACTTATTTTCAAACTCTACACGTTCAGTGGCATCAACCATGATTCAAACACCTATTTGTTCTTATTTGTTCTTACAACTGTGTTAAACTTGTAACTTCCTGGTTGTTACAGTTCTTACTGTACATTGCAGAACCGTTAAATATCGATGGGACTACTTTTGAGCCATACTGATGTACATCTTAAATAACCATAAAAAACCAAGTCACGCAATTTTTTATTTTTTTTTAACTGGTGTTCAAAAATAAGGTTATTTGTTACGCACGTAAATTACCAATGAATCTTATTTACTTACACTTATAAGTAATAACAATGATAATCATGATTGGCGAATTTTGTGGCCATTTTGATAAAACAGAAAGTTTAGTAACTGCATTCTTACTTATTTTCAATCGAACTGATACGTTCCATGCCTCTGTTGACACAAATGTATAATTTTTTATTATTATTTTTGATTATCGGCGTGATTTTTTGAAAAGCATAGCTAAGTAGTAACCTCAACAACGTGTTCATTGAATAATGTATTAATGTGCAGTGGATTAATAAATTAGGATGCCGCTAATACATATACAACATGTTAAGATCCAATCCCAATTGCGTACTTAAAAACATAAATTTTTGAAATTCTCACTTCTGTTTCAATCCATCTTCTGTTTTTGTGCCGATAAATGTAAGATTGAACTACAAAAGATGATATCGCACGTGGTTTGAATTCCTTTTCTTCTCTTTTTTCGACTTATGTTTCATACGTTAGGTAATAAGTAATAGATGCTTAGAACAATTTCAATGTAAATTTGCTCGGTCTTTAATTTCATGAGGGTCATTTCCAAAAACGCCATCGAAATTTTATTTTATTATCCTGAAACTAATTTTGAAGTATTCAATGGAATTGGTATTTGTGTATGAGACAATTGTTATTGTTGTGCCACATATTAAATTTCAACAGTGAACATATCCCCTCATATAACCTTTCCAAATGGGTAGTTCCAATATTCCGATCTATACTGTTATACATCCTGAAATAAGTAGTTCTTCCCACCCGCGAGCAAATCGTTACAAATTCAGTTTTAAATTTCAAGCCATCAACATCCGCCGCATTCTCGCTCGAAATTTCGCATATGCTAAAAAATATGGCCGCTTAGGGTCTCTCGACTACATCCGCCTCTTATTGGGATGCGTTTTCCTTGTTCCGACTCAGCCAATACAGTCGTTGTCGCTAAATTTTGACTCTAACTCACTTATTTTTGTCTCGAAGGCACCAATTTTTGGCAGCGTTTCACGATTTTTGTCTCGAAGGCATCTATTTTTGACAGTGCGCATCAATTTTTGCCTCGAAGGCATCAATTTTTGACTGTGAGTCAATCACTTTATTTACAAAATTTTATGTAATTTCTGAAACTGTGTGTTCTGAAATGATTGAAGTTAAGTTAAATAGTGAAAAATTTTATTGCTAGAATTTAAAATAAAACAATTGTTTTGCCAATTTTTTCAGTTTCAATGGAGTGAAAAAAAATGCCACGTATTTTCAGCTGTAAACAAAAGCTTTAGAAATTTTAAAATTTCATGATTTTTTCTCAAAAACAATCTATATACAAAGTTTTTGTATTTTTTGTGAGTTGTGGAATGACAATTGTTAAAAATCTGCTTGAATACCTTGTAAAATTGTCATTATTCCTACAAGAGTCAAAAATTGATGCGCACTGTCAAAAATTTATGCCTTAGAGGCAAAAATTCATGCGCACTGTCAAAAATTAATGCCTTAGAGCCAAAATTTGGTGGCAACGACTGTATTGCGGAGTAGTAGATTTGAAGGAGTAGTATATTTGAGGCGGTCCCGTGGTACGTGGTCGTCAACTCGAACGACTCATTAACATGCCCGTCATGGTTTCAAGCCCAGAATGGACCGTCCGCCCGTAGCAAGGATTGAATATCCGGCTACGTGGTAATGAATCTCGAAAGCCTGTATAGGCCAGCAGGTCCGCGTAGGACTTTACGACAAATAGAAAAATATTTGAGGGAGTGTACATGTTCGACATCCCGGGTATAGCAACCCGTTTTACAGGATTTTATGTACCACACTTATCTGCCGATGACGACGGTGTATGTAGTATTCGAGGTGCTTAAACACCAATAATGTGTATGGTTAGCTTTATTAATGATTGAATGAATTGGAATATAAACCATTTCACAATTAAGCTATTTTGCATTGTTTTGAAACATGTTTTTTAAATATTGCCTTGAATATCTTGATTTATAATAGGAAGGGGTGTGAAATGGAACACGTTATCAACATGTGGGTAATTTGCAACTTTAACTATTAAAAAATCATTATATCCATTACCATGTGTTTTAAAATCGGTTTGTGTTAACAAAAATCTAAGTAACCATTGCCCTCATTACCCGAGGGGTGGCAGTGTGGCATGGAGCAAGTCCTTTCGCAGCAACGCGCGTTGCTAAGAGAGCTTTGCTCTCACCGCTTTCTCTCTCTCGCTGAATGTTTACTCTCACGTCATGATGGCGATTTTCGATTTTATATATAGTGAGAAGGAAGTAATGGGTTTGGTGCAATTTTCTACAAATTTAGGACATTGGTTTGTTTTATTAACAATTCATTGCTATCGTTTAGCTTCTGCTCGATGTTGACAAAAGCTCTAGTTGCTGTCACTATAGGCCATGGAAAACTGTCGCTTATGGGTTGTTCGAGCAGCTACGCGAATCGTGCAGATTTGAACTGCGAATCGGATCACATCCGCGCCCGTTGATGTACACATCTCTATCGATCTTAAATTAGTAAATAGAGGGCGAAAAGGCTTTTTCCCTCTCTTCATCACTAGCAATTTCTTACAACGGCTTCGGTAATTATTAGCAGCAAAAACCAAAGAAAGAAAAGGAAACTTTATCCGAAAACTATTCGCGACGAAACATGGGTGTTTTGGAACATAATGTATAAGCTGATCCTGCTTTGGATTAATCCTGCTTTGGATGTGTAATTTATTCGAATTGTTAAGTGTTTATCTATCTTTGCCTACGCTGCGCTTTTGGTGATGAATTCTCGGTTCACCTACTTTTTATAAATATGGCTCAATTGTTTTGTATGAACGATGTGGCCTAAATTCTTCCGAGGTGTGTTGCTATGGTGTGCATGTGTTTATGTCTGATAGTGTTTATTGTAATAAGTGTTAAATGTGTTTAATGAAAATAGTAAAGAATTTTGTAAATCGAAAAAGTGTTGTAATTGTGCAATACTATATAAATATAATAAATTACCATTAATTATTAATTATATGTAGTTAAATTAAATGTGATAATTATAAATTTACCTTTGATTTGATATCCAATTGGATGCCGAGGTTCCAGCGATTGAAATTTGGGCTTTGATGAAATTGGGTTATACTATGAAAAAGTAGATGTAGATTAAAAAAAGTGCCATGTTAGCCATGCTGAAAAATTGTTTAAAGCTTTCATTATTGTTAAATGTTTTGCAGTACTGGAATTCAGCGGGATAGAATTGACGGAAAGCACACTACGCTAATGGGGAGTATTATACAGAAAGTCTAATCATATCTCCAGTCTTTTAACCACAACAACACTGCCTCAATTATACACGGATAGTGGAGCAAGAAAAAGTAAACATACCTGTTTCTACATATAAGAAGTATTCATTCGATGTTGTTTTCCTGCGATGAATGTTAGCGTTCCAAACTGTGGCAGCATTTGAGTCATCGACAAACTGAGACAACCCTTACCTTACCATGCGGGGTAAAAGGACCTTATTTGTGAAGCTGAAATGAAAAAAAACTTCCTTTCCAGTTGGTATATACAAAAGGTATTAAAAAATACCAATTGAATACTCCAGCCAGCACCACGAGGAAGTCGAAAGGAAATGGCCAGCCATGCTAGAAGAAAAAATATTATTATGTCTATATGAGGTTACGCAAATATCGAAAATCAATGTGTGACTTTCCCAGCTTCCAACAAAGGCTGAAAACAATAATCAGGGTGCATTTTGCGGAAGTGATATTCCACCAAATACTGATTCAGGTGCGTAATGCGGTTTGTGCCTTTTTCTTGAGGAAATCTTTAAAAACAACGCCATAGATTTTCGATTTTTTGCGTATCAATGAACTTATTGTCGGGATGAACGAAATTTTTGAATGGTTAACCATGCCATGGCTATACCCAACCTCGGCTAACGAAACATATCCTCCCCAAGAGTCGGTTAGGATTGTTGTGCCATCATCTACGTTGTCGCATATTAACCGAGTCAACGTATCAGCGTTCCGATGCTCTACTCGATGCAGAAAAATTTCATTCGTCTCCCGACAAATTCCACGCACCAACCACTCTCTGTCACTCTCTGTGCGAATGAGCCGTCCACGGTTGTACTTTCGTGAGGTAATTTTTGTCTCATCGATTTCGACTGTCTTGCTAGGGCCGCCAATTTTTGATGGCGCTAGCATTGCGACAACATTGAAAAGGAGGAGACGTATATTACAGAAATGGTCAATTACCGTTATCTTGCTGAGCTGCAGCTGCTTCACCACTTCTGCCACGCTGACATTCATACTCCACAGGTACAGCAACAGGACCTCCTGCATCAGTGTAAGTCTGGATCCTTCAAAGAAAAATCCAGCACGGACACTGACTTCCGCGTTTTGCACAAACGTCCTGTGCACACCCACTTGCAGCGATCCTTCGTCCCCTTTACGTTTTTACGCAGCCGCATCGGCTGCTCGCACTTCCGGCACAGCTGAACAGCCTGCAATAGCTTATGGTCTATAAGCCATTCGACTGCTGCAACAGGCTCATGCAGCTTAAGCACCAGCGATGCAAACGTTTCTGTCGCCCCAAAATTGGTAGAATGAAGTTGAAATATTATTACAGCTTGTTCGTACATTACTCTTAATGTTCACCCTTTTGTCTTCTGATGTGGCGCAACAACCACAGTAAGATAGGGCATCAAACATTATCAAACAATTACCAACACGATAATGCAACCAATTCAATTCAAAAACAAAGTTTATCCGATATTTTAAACTGGAAAATAATATTAAGTGGAAACACACTGTAACCATAAAACCATAAATAATGTGGAAAGTCTTAATTCAAACATTGGGAATGGAGAATAATAATATTCTATTATTATTCGCCGCCAAATTCTAACTGAAGGGTTAACATTTTCAGGCGGTATTATATGAACTGGATATTAGATATAAGAATCGAGATCGTAACAGGGTCGGAAATGAACAGCGATATAGCCTCGGGCCGTAGTTGGAAGACCTATGCTCTATACTATCTTAAATTTGCATTTTTATAATTAAGCAAAAGTGTAAAGCCAAATGCATTGGAGCCCCTCAAAATGAGTTCCCATGATGACAAATGTTTCACTTAACCATCAATTATCAATACTCAACAAATACCTCTCTTATTATTTTGCGTAACAACCATCGTCGATCAAGGCCTGCCTTTTATACCACTAATTGATTGGACTATCGGTGGGTTATCGGCTACCCGTTACTATAGTTACTAAGGGGAGCACGGTCCATATGGGACTTGAACCCATATTGAGCATGTTGTAAAAAACTCGTTTTAAATTTTGCATAAAAAGCAATATCATTTGTGTTTTTGGTACATTGTAGCATATCTGCTATACAAAACTTATCATAATTCACACTATTAGCTATAGACACATTGTAACACACTTTGGAAAGCCAAACCACACCATTGTAACACATTCATTATAACTCATTCAGCAAATCAGATCATACCATAGCAACGCAACCGGAGGAACCGGAAGGCCGTCCATTCAAACAAATAACAGATGTGACACACATATCAAAAACAACCGAAACGCACAACATAAGCAGGAACAGCATGTAACCCAAAGCAGGAACAGTATATGTATTAAACCCAAAACAGGAACTTAGTGACAAGAACCATCGTTCTTGTCAAGAAAAGACAAACGTAACTAGCTGAGTGAAAACAATAACTTTCCAACATACAACCCGGAACCAAATGTGAGAAACCCTTAACTTCTTTTGAGTATAAATAAAACCAACTCCAACCGTGGCAAGTCAGATTCGTTCGGACTGTCAAGATAGGACATTACGCTGCCTAAAACCTTCACCTTCCAACTTATTTCAATAGTTTAGTTATGTCCCCCTACCCAAGGTAAGGCTTCTAAATTCCAACGTTTCCAGTAAGGGAAACCCCTTTCGGGTTTCTATGATCGCCTGGACGATCAAGTGTCGAAAAGTCCGCTACCAACGAAGTTTTATGCCACCTCGATACATGTCAGCGAAACACTGACCTACCGCGATGGTACGCGTTGATCAGTTGTACCGTATGTACACTCATCAGAATACTTGGCAACCATATCTAAAACCAAACCCATTACACTACCTACTCTAAGGAAGGATCATTACACTACCACCACGAAATCTTCTAGTTGAATTTGTACAGAATAAAATTAAGTAAGTCTTATCTCGCAACCTATCCAATTCACATCTCTTTCACGTTAATCTTTATCAAATCGAAAGAACGCGCGAAAAAATATTTGGTTGAATCTAGCAAGGTAGAATATAGAGGAGGTGTCTTCTTATCGTTTGGCTTGTTGCCGTTTTGAGATTCAGTTTGACAACAGCCGTCGATATTTGTTTACAGGCAGCAGCTGCATTATAACGTGTAAAATGCCGATTTATAGAGTGTGGATGCAAAACACATTTTTTATTGCTAAACAAATGTTTATTAAACGAAAACAATTCATTTATCCTATCCAAATACCAGCAACACTCCTCGCATTTGACAACTGCCGTCGATCCTGGTTTTGTGCTTTTTCTAAAGCCTCGATGCTCAATTGTTCTACATGACGACACCTCCTTTCTACTCACTTTGGACTCTAGTGCATTTTGACAATTCGTCACTTGACGTAAGGTCCTCAGGATTCAAACTTTGTTCACATTTAATAAATTTGTTCATATAATTTATCGACCCCATTTTTTCGATTAAACATTCTTTAAAAATATATTTTGGACTTTGCGAGTTCTTATTTAACATTAAAACATGGATTAAAGTGTGTTATTTTGTGTTATTCCGTGAATTTATTCTATGACTAATTGTGTTTTCGACATTTTTGATGACAAAAACTAAGAAAGCATTATTTTTTCAATTTTCACATTAATTACTCATTATCTACGAGTCGCATGGACAATTTACATGAGATTAGAACTCTCACTCACATGATTTTAAATTTCGTGCATAAACAAATCGTCAAATCTTTTGTTATTAAATTTAATGTTTTTGTTAAATATTAAAATAAATATTAAAGGTCAATTCGTTGGCACAGTGGTGTTTTCCGTCAATCCCGATAGAGGACACTATCGAAGTAGAGTCGTGCTGATAACGATCGGGCCGAGCAGTCCCGATAACAAAAACATTTCTGAACGTGGCAAAGGTTACGATCTTTAGCCATTCTTTCACCGATTCCTGAACCAAGCGACTGAATTTTTAGCTACAATAAACTTACTACGTTATTTAAAAAACGCATGTGTATCTCATATTTATTGTACATTCGGGTGAACGAAAGAATTCTGTTGATAACGTCTCAACAGTTTTCGATAAAATCAATAGAGACACAAAAATGCACGTAAAAACAAAAAAATCTTTTCTATTTGCTAAGCTTTGTGTGCGGAAACCTATGGTTAACGGTTTTAAAATGCCATAAAGTCCCTCAACTATAGCTACCCCAAAAGGCCGTTATCCATCACCTGATATTTTCAATCCACCTTGATCACACTACGTGTCTGGTGCGAACGCAACGATAATAATTCTAATTCATATATTAAAAACATTATATAAAACCATGTTCATCCAAACGCTTCATTAGTTCACATTTTAAACTCAACAGTCAGTCAAGACGAACGTTAGAAACAAGGGAATAAAGATTCGGGTAAAAATCAACAAAAAAGCAAGGCGTAGTTTCAAAATAAATACAAGATCGCACGGTTATAAATTGTTTTATAACATGCAGCCGCATAAACACTGTTTCATGAAAACATCAATAATGAGGACGACTCAACATAGCAGGATGTAACCATAACTAAGGACCACTAGCTCCGCTACCCTAAACAAACGATTTTAGAAATGTTAAAAAATACAAAACATCTATGCTGCTATGTGCCATCAAAACATATGCTAAAATAGGTAAAAAAGGTCTCGCACGCATAAATCAGTGCAATAAAACTGCACCGCTGTACTCTTAGGAAAACCCGGGCAAGTTATTAGCCCGGAAACCAGTAACGGGTAATAAATATTCTCAGATCAGGCATCACATTATGCGTCTTGGAAAACAGGTACCGGTGAAGAGAAAACGGGTCGCCAAAAAACCGCGTCTATGTATTTGGTACAATTAAACGGCCGAACCGGACGACGGTTTCGAAAACCTAAAAGAAAATTCTTAGATCAACTAGAATTTACCCCTCCTATGCCTAGCACTAATACACACTCACAGCTCATAGACTAAACATAAATATTGATAGAAATTGTTAACATATAAACCATAAATTTTTTTAAAAATAAACCACTTACAATCTTGAAATGAACGAGAGCAGTCACGTCCGCGTTTCATTTTCTTTTCACAAGATAAAACACGTCTTCGTGTAGAATTCACACTTGTGATTTGTTTTGTCGTTTTTTCCTTTCTTGTCAAATTGATATTGTAATGTTTGTTTTGTATGCGTCGTACGTTTGTGTATTATTTGTAATTGAGCGGATTCATCATATTTAAAATTACTTATTTTCTAATGAGTTGTACGATTTTCCAACATTTCTATACAATTTCCTACTTACACTAATATCTCATAGAATTTTTCTTGTGTTTGCAATGTTTTTCAATTAGACTCAATGAAATCGGCCAATCCAGAACTGGAAGTTGCCGATGTAAAGCATTCCATAATCGCTATGGTGCTTTCAAAGAAAACGTTAAAATACGATATAAGGCGAATTCAGTTCCGTCATTTTGCGCAGCATAAACAAGTACAGCTCAACAACGTTTTGTTAGAGGAGAAATCATCCAGCCATGTTTTCGCAATCAGCCTGTGTACAAGTAAGAGGGGAAAGGAACAAAGGCAACTAATGTTTGGAATCCCATATGTCTATACAAGGGCGGTGCTTATATTTGAAAAAAAAACAATTTCGGGAATGCTAGGAACAATTTAATTCCTTACTCGATGATTCAAAATATAATAGAATGATCTGTACTTTTACAGGTTCACATAAAAACAAATGAGCTGCACACCGCTGTTGTCGAGAAAGTAATTCTTGCCATGATATCGTCCTGCAGAACGGACAACAATCAGGCCCTCCATAAGCTGCTACACGTTGCGGTCTGCGAAGAGAATTATAATGTTTGACACACCACCGTCACGAACATAGGGTTCTGTATCACTCGCCGGTATAGTGTAAATTAGATATAGGCAAGTAGAGGAATTAGTGAGCTGCCGCATTATTGATCGCTTTATTCCTAAAAAATATGATTCGCCCGCTCGAATAAAAACAATTAAAATATCGTATGATTTTGTTTTGCTCCTGGGGAAAAAACAATTGGAAATCAATAACACTGTCGGGCCTATACAAAATCCAAAAATCTGCGTTTAAAATCAGAGGTTTTTTTAAATTGCGGATAAGTTCAACTTCAACCTTCAAATCACATTCGGAAGCGTTCGAACGTATTTCCGCGTTGCTGCGTTGAAATCGTTCGTGTTTGAGTTTTGTTGAGCTGTTCCTATCGGAAGTTCTGCTGTGTTGAAATGTTTTGTTCCTGCATCCTACGAGAATTTGTTCCTGCTTGGTTTCCTGATTTTATATGTACGTGATTTCTGTTTCATCAGCGACTGCTGTACAGTGTTATTGACCCTGCCCAATACGCTCAGAGATTAATTCGCACCAGCACGACAACCATTATTTTTTCCGTTCATTATAAGGGCTCACCAAGTGAGCAGAGCCGATAGCATACGATTCTATCTTTACCATTAACATGAGAGGAACAGAGCTTATACCCCGAACATACCCGAACGGTATGCGTGCTTCACTCATCAGTTTCTAAAGGCAAGGACAAGGCAAATGAGACACAGAAAAATTTCCTCACGGCTACACATATCCTTTTGATGCGTTGTCTATGCGTCTCGTTCGGTATCACAGCAACATACGGCAGGTAAGCAGTACATATGCTGCTACCTGATACGCACACATATTTATCGAACACAACTGATGATGATGAGTCCCACCTCTTACCCCGATATAGTATTGAGAGGAACGATTGTATCTTATCGATAATTGTGTTGTTGTAAATTAGTAATTATGCAAATAATCAAATCATAAGGCAAGTAAGTATTTCAAGAACGTGGTGGCTACAAAACTTCTTTCTTCTCCTCTTTATGAAGCAGTCATGGTCGGTCTCAATACATGGTACCTGCTTTCGTTTCTCTTGTATAGCCGGTTCAACCTACAACCAACTAATGGCGATAGAGAACCACTTTCAAAACTATCTCACAGCGTACTTTTTCCTTATTCCGTTACTGTACAATTTATGACGATTCACGTTTCGGGTTGCATTGGACCAGACCACTACCCCCAGGAAAGTTATCAAATTATATATACTATTTTTCGCGCGCGTGTCTCAATGCTATATCGACTCATTCTTTTCCTTTATTTTTGTTTTTGTGTTAACTTGTTTATTTATTTTAACTTTTTTAAATTTAATTTTAAAAAGATATATAGAAAAAGATAAAAGCAAAAAGCAAAAAAAAAAGCTAAAATCATCATCATCATCAAAGCTGGTGATGACAAGTGAGGTTTACACAACAAGTGACTAAAACATTTATTTATCAATTTATATTTCATTCACGCATTCGCGGATTTCGTCTTTTCTAAATTAATCTACTTCCTTACTATTGTCACAACAGTCATACTTCATACAATAGTGGCCTTGATGTGAGTTGCACACAGTCTCTTAAATTGGGGTATAGTCTCTGCATTACAAACTACTCTGGGCATCATATTAAAAGTTTGTATGCCTTTGAAAAACAAAGAGTTCATTGCTGATACTGTCTCAACCTTAGGAACTCTCGGATCTGCTGCTCTTCTTGTGTTGTAGTCGTGCACATTTAATCCTCGAACAACCCGATCACAAAGATATTGAGGCAAGTGACTGTTCAGGAGTTTATAAACAAAAATCATTGTTTGGTACATTACCCGCTGTTTCACCGACATCCATTTTAGGGTATCCAGCATAATCAATGACGACGTATACCATCCGCAGCCTAGAATAGCTCGCATTGCTCTATTTTGCAGTTTTTGCATTCTTGTCATTTGTCCTGCATTAGCCTTAAAAAGAATTGACGGACAAAAATCCAGATGTGGAGCCATAAGAGACTTGTAAAGCTGTATCTTTGCAAAAACACTTAAGTCTTTTTTAGTCGACAAATAATCCCGCATTTTTTCGCCATTTTCTTAATGATATTATCAATATGGCTTTTAAATTTCAGTTCTTCATCTATTGTGACTCCAAGATATTTTATTTCTTTAACTCTCTCTATGGCCTCGTCATCAATATTGATCTGTAAGTTAGAGAGAGTCTTGGTACGGGACAGCACTAACATTTTAGTTTTTTTTGCATTTAATTTCAATTTTTTGTACTTCAACCATTGATCTAGCGAGGCCAGATCCTCATTCAGCTTCGTTGTTGCTTCTTTTACAGAGCTACAAGAGAGAAAGACCACCGTGTCGTCAGCAAAGAGATTAATATCACAAAATTTTAATACATTTTTCATGTCATTTATATACATAATAAACAAAATAGGACCAAGTACACTTCCTTGGGGGACTCCCAATGAGTTTTCAAGAGATTCCGATGTTGTGGTTTTAAAACGAGTTCTCTGAGTTCTCCCTTCTAAATAATTTTTAAACCAATCAAGTTCTTGTCCCACAATACCGAAGTTTTTAAGGCATTGATTAACAAAGGTCTCGATATTGTTTCAAAGGCTCTTTTCAAATCTAAAAAGACAGCTAATGTTATATGTTTTTGTTTAAATTGGTTTTCCACTTCTCAAGTACAAGGTTCAGAGCTGTTTCACAGGAATGAGATTCTCTATATCCTGATTGTTCTGGAACTAATAATTTATTTTCCTTTAAGTATTGAACCAATTGCTCCTTCACCACGAGTTCTAAAATTTTTTCTAGGGTGTTTAGCATATTTATCGGTCTGAACTCTTCTGCAATGATTGTACCATTAATCTTAGGGATGGGAATCACTATTGATTCTTTCCAAGTATTTGGGAATTGTCCCGTAATCAAAGAATCGTTAATAATGTTAAGTAACGTGTCCCCTGTGACACTGAGACAATCTCGTATCACTTTACCATTTATATCATCAAGTCCAGAAGCTCCTTTCAATTTGAAACAGATTCTTTGGAGTGTTTGAATATCAATCGGCTGAAAGTGAAATCGTTTTCTTGTTTGCTCCATATTTTTAATTTGCTCTGGTTCATTGCATTGAGGAATGCTTTTATGTATGTCCATAACACTATTGACAAAGTGTTCATTAAACAACCGGGCAATTTCTGATTCATCTTCGATTATCTTGTCATTAAATTGCACCCTACCTGTTTCATTGGAACCTGTTTGCAACCAACTTTTTAACAACTTCCACAATTGTTTGCTATCATTTTTGATTCATTTATTTTTCGCTCAAAATAATTTCTTTTCGTCATTCTGAGCTCACGTAGGTAGCAATTTCTACTGGTTTTATAAGATAACCAGTCTAACTCTGAATTGGTTTTTAAAAATGTGAAGTAGCGTTTGTCCAAGCGCTGCTTTTTACATTGTAAATCCCCGGTGTACCACTTTTGATAATTGTTATTATTTACTACAGCAACATCAATGAGTTGAGCTATACTATTTTTTATTACTTGTTCTAGCCGGTGTGCTTTATCATGCAAACATAAATTTGTGATTGGTAGATTAACATTCACAGATGAACATATTTTGTCTTTACTGTATCTTTTCCAACTTTTAAATGTTTTTTTATTGTTTAATGAAACGTTGCATTTTTGTAAAGTTAGAACAATTGTTTCATGATCTGCTATTTTCAATGTAGGATCAGTCTTCGCTATGAATGAGTTATGATTGCAGTATACATGATCTATTAGAGATTTACTTCGCTGAGTTATTCGAGTTTCCTCAGTAATAATCTGATTCATGTTCAAAGATTCCATTAGCTGTCTCAGTGGTTTAGATTCTGCGGAGTTCAACCAATTGATGTTAAAATCTCCTATTAGAATGTTGTCTTCTCCAAGATCAAGAAATTTATCAAACCACCATTCGAGTAAATTAACAAAATGGGCATTGCTAGAACTTGGTGAATGGTACACTAGACTAAATATGAATGATTTCTTACTTATTGTCGCTGAAATTGATAAAAACCAGTTTCCATCGCGAGCTTCATTAATTAAAATTTTGTAAGTTATCGACTCTTTTATAAATATAGTCACACCTCCAGTATGTCGAGAATTGGATAAGCATGAAATTGCCGTGAATCCAGGAATTCCAAACTGTTCGAAAGCTTCAGCTTCCACAATGTGTGTTTCGGTTATAAACACTAACCAAGGTTGAATTGTTTGTACAATATGATTCAACATTATGTGACTAGACGACAATCCAGCCACATTCATGTATAACATCTGTATGTTCTTACTTTGTTTATTCTGCAATTGCTACTTACTCAATTGCTGTTTTCTTGATTTTAACCATTTAAACGTGGGACATTCTTTACTGAAGGCTGAATGAGCAGTGTTCAGTTTTAATCCTCTTTGCATATTTTGGGTGGAACAGTTAATGCAGCTTTCAGATGACGACTTACAATCTGATGTTTTATGTTTACCACTACATTTGGAACAAGTTTCTTCATTATCACATGTTGTGCTCTTATGACCAAATTGTCCGCACTTAAAACATCTCATGATATGAAAAGATTCGTGTATGTAGACTCTATCAAATCCAATATTAATCTTTTTTTCTCTGTCTAAGTAAATTGCTGTGTCGTGATCCACCTCAATTATGACATTATACTTTTTGTATTTATAGTCAGCTTTTTCAAATTTTCCCAAAATTTTGATGTACGCTGTTGAAAAGCCATTATTTTGCGTTTTGATGAGATCTACCATTTCGTCTTCTTTGTAATTTTCCGACAAACCGATAATACGGAACTTTCTAGTTGGCAAGGAAGTTAGATACTTCTCACCCAAAGATGTCTGTATTTCTTTTCTTATATGGTCAATCCCTTCTTGTGAAGCCCATTCAACAATAATTTGACCAGGCTTACCATTACGGAAATTTGTTATTTTATGTATTCTTGGATCCAAATTCGCTCTCATGTCGCTTCTAGTTTTGTCACAAGTTTGATCTATCTTTGGTATAATTATTAAAGTCCCAGTATTGTTTTTTACTTGATTATCTATTTTTGAGACATTGGGAAGTTTGGTATTTCTAGGAGTTTCCATCCTTCCACTATTTGTCCTTTTTCTTTTACGAGTTAGAGTTGTCCATTCTGTTGTACCTATTGAATCAGTGTGTTCAGTATCCTGCAAAATAAGGGAAGTTGCATCAGATTTTTCTACCAAGTTTTTTGTGGCATATTGCATGCAACTTTTGCATTTAATTTTTTCTCAATGCTAGAGATGCCGGTGTTAACCGCATCACTAACACTACTGGCCAATTTCGTTTCAATAGCATCTATCGAAGATTTCTGCATATTGGTAATGCCAATGCTAACAACTTCACACACACTCGTTTTAATTTTCTCCTCGATAGCAACAATTGACAATTTAATATTTTCTAAAATCGCTTTGATTTCTAGCATTTCGTCGGATTTTGATGCACCTGAGCCTTCTTGTTCCAAGCAATCATCGCACCAATACTTCACGTTCACTATGTCGTTAATCATCTTAGCCGCTGGCTTAGTAAGCCTTGTGCAAGCTCGATGAAATTGACCATGGCATATACCCATACAAGTAACCGGGTCGTCACTAATCAACACCGGTCTTATACATTTCTTGCAACTCATGACGAGTGTTTACGAAACACTCATCAGCACACCGAGTGTATTAGTAATGATCGATGCCCGTTTTGCTTACTACTAATACTAATACACGTTATACGCTATTTCAGGAGATCCTCCTTCGTTCGTACAGTTCACTAACACATTGAAACTGTTTACAGCTACTGAAACAACACAAACGCACCCTAGCTCTTGTTTTTCAAAAGTTATGGCCATTTAAAGTGAGGTGGTTTTTTGCTTCAAAATAGCTATTTTACCCGTCCCTATGGCCATGCTTTAAATTTTCACGAAAATGCAAGGTCAGACCTAGGCCGGGCCATATCTTGAATACTAAACGTCGCAGACATTGGTCGTAGAACAATTTTAAGTTCGTCTAATGATTCTACATCCGATTCTGGATAGCGGTTTTTGACCACTTTTCAATATTTTGTGACACCCCGAACCTAGGGGCAGCTCCCTAGCTTTTTTTCAAAAATGTGCACCGAACGGGCCAGAGAGCTCGTGTGGCTCAAACACATTCAGTTCGGCTAGGTAAACTTCACGAGGACGCCGAAACAAAAGGGCACAGACTTTTTTCATGGTTTTGTATGATTTCGGCTGTTTTGGACCGTGCGTGTAGGCGACCCATCCGGACCCATCTGGACTCATCCAGACTGATCCAGACTCATTCGGACTCATTCAGACTCATTCGGACTGATCCGGACTCATTCGGACTGATTCAGACTGCTCCGGACTGATCCGGACTCATTTTAACTGATCCGGAGTAATCCAGATTGATCCGGAGTAACCCAGATTGATCCGGAATGATCTGGAGTGATCCGGACTGATCCGGAGTTGAATCCGGTAGTGATCCGAAGTCGGAGTCATATTTTGCGCACCGGAGTCGGAGTTGATCCATGACTCCGCTCCGGATTACCCATCACTACTGACTATCCTGTTATGTGTAATCAGTAAAACAGCGGTAATTGTTGTGGTAATCAAAACGGTTGTTGTGCCAAAAGAAGAAAAAAGAATTCTGCCTTTCATCCGGAATTTATCAAACATGCCTTGTGTCATGAAAGCACACAGTCGTGTTCTTTGCATTTACAGAACATTGGCCAGGTACCAGGTTGAAACATGTAGAATGTATGAGTCGTTATCCTGTGCTTGTAATGATAGTGAACGATGATGTAACAGCGAATATAGGTGAAGCGCAAAATAAAGATGAAACCATGAAAGCTGTACGAGACATACTTGTTAGCAAACCTTATGAATCTTATAAACTAAAAAGCGGATTTGTTTTTAAAACAGTTGACGGTATTGATTTGTTGGTTATACAGTCAGAATTCAATAGTTGAACGCTCGATAGTTGGCTGACAGTTAAATTAAAAAGCATGCGTTTGTATGGGAAAACCAGTTTTGAAAATTTAACAAAAATCTCATGTCCTGCCGAGAATTTTTTTTGTATGGAATAACGTGCCAACTAAAAGCACATATTCAATAGTTGGCAGGGAATCGAAGTTTAACCAATGATTTCAGACTGTACCAAAATTGATGGTGTTGTGATTGTATTGTTGCTCACCCCTGGAGACAGCTGCCGATACCAGTCAGGCGGCCGACGCAACGAGAGAGGCGAAAACTAGATAGGCAAGGCGAAAATCAGGAGAATTAGAATTAAGGAATTGCTCGCTCTCTTCCGATCTGGCTTTGGTGGCGAACGGTTGTGTGTCAGCGTGGCACGGATATACCATTTTTGTTCTAATATAAGTTGTAAATTGTAGTTTGTGTTCGCGTCATTACTATCAACGTTTCATCGGCCATCCGAACACAAAAGATGGAATGGTAAATAATTTGGTATTAAGCATAATAACAACTAACACTATTGTTACACATTTATAACATATTCAGCAAATCAGACCAAAGCAACAAACCCGAAGAGTTCAGGCCACACAGTCCATGCAAAAACAACCGAAACATGCAACATAAGCAAAAGCAATCGTCACCGTCACCGAGAACACATAGCAACGTACAAGCGCGGTGACGATTGCACCCATTTGCCCATGACCTTCTTGCCCAATACATCAAAACTGCAGCATAGGCAAGCAGCGACGAAAACACCTCACACCCTCCCAGACACATTGTAAATTAAAACCACATAGAAACTCCCCACCTAGTAAAATACAAAACAAAAATAAGAAATTGCACCGAACCAATATATTTTATCGATAAATAAGACCAAGAAAGGAAGTAACATCTCCTAAAAGCTTCGCCTACCCTAACTTATTTCGAGTTTCCAGTAAGGGGAACCTCTTCTGGGTTCCTATGATCGCCTGTACGATCAACTGCCGGGGGTAATCTGTCTACTTTATGAGTCCATTCCACCTCGTGCTACGTGCCAAAACCGTACGTACGTGCTAAAATCGTACCCCCCCCCCCACTTACCCCCGCCCCCCCCCCCCCCCTCCCGCTCAAAAGGGACGGTGCCCGACGGCCCCGCGTTCGATCAAATTACAGGCTTATCCCGAATAATTCGACTGCCGTGCTGTAGAAAAATGAAAACAAAATGACAGGTGTGGATTCGATCATATGTTGATGTATGCGTATAACCCCGAATGGCTGGTGTGGTTGATGTGCCGTAGAGTGGGTAAAAACTACGTACAGTCTGTTCCCGAGTTACGCGGTTTCTGGGTTCCCGAAGAATCCGCGTAACTCGAATATCCGCGTAAGTCAAATTTCGCGATTTTTTACCAAAACACAATTGGTTACTCGGTGGTTTTTATTCAATTTAGTACTTTTTATACTTTTTCATTTATTTGATACGATTTTTACAGAATATCCGATATTTTTCGCTTGTAAGTGGATTAGCAAAACTGCAATTCATACTGCATTGCACATTTCTTCCAGCAAATTGTACTGATTTGACATTTGATCTGTCAAATTTAGAAAACCGCGTATCTCAGAATCCGCGTAAGTCGAGAACCGCGTAACTCGGGAACAGACTGTACAGTGGAGCGCCATTTATCCGTGCTATTGCGTTATGAGGAGGATATTTGAAAAAGCGGTTATAAGAGCACATTGTCATAACAAAAACACTATAATTCATGGCAAATTGGAAATATTCTTATGGAAAAACATGAAGTAAATAAAAACTTGGTTATTTTTATTAAAAAATAAGAAAATTTTTTCAAACCTAATCAGAAATTGGTGATAAAATATTTAATTTGACTCATTATCCGTGTTATTTGCTTATCCGGGCGAGGTCAAGTCTCGAGAAGCTCGGATAAACGGCGCTCCACTGTATCACAATCGAATCCACTCCTGCCATATACGGACATCACACGAAGCGTAAACTTTGGCGTGTACTGGACCATTTTAATTTTGACACTTAAAAGTTTTCATTGAGACGAAATTGATATATTTTTTGAATTTCTGTGCAGATAACCGTTACAAACATATTCCCTAAGATTCCACAACTCCCCGATCTTGACATTTTTTGGTCCCAAATACAGTCGTATCTCGGGGACACCTGTACGCGGTTTTCCAAATTTGACAAATAAAATGTCAAATCAGTACAATTTGCTTCAAGTTTGATAGAAATTTCATTTTTCTAACAAATTGAAACCGCTTAAAAGCCAGAAATATTAGAATGTTCTGGTATACGGGTATGATAAATGAATTGTTTTCGATTCATAAACATTTGTAGAGCACTAAAAACTAGTATTTTGCATCCACATTTTATAAATCGGTATTTTTCAAGCTATATTGCGACTGCTGCCTGTAATCAAATATCGACGGCTGTTGTCAAACTGAATCTCAAAAGGCAGCGGTAATCGCTACTGCGGGCGTGCGTGCGGACAAATCAAAATTGTTTGATTCTGTCCCAAGGTCTGTTGAAATACCAGGTCACGTATTAACCCCGTTTTCACAGCTAAGCTGAAGAAGAATCAGCTAAGGGATGTGATTGTATGTGTGCGACGCTAGTTTGCAATGTTTACGATCTGAACGATACGAAACAACAAGAAGGAAATTAAGTAAACATTTAAGTTGAAATCATTGTTCAGTGATTTATGATTCACATGAATTATTCATCGCCCAATGTCAGCACTATTACAATCTAATATTCATGGCTCATTTTATCATCTGGAAAGTAGTAAAGATACTACAGTTCCTTGTGATATGGTAGTCTATAATAATATAAACATCATCTGATTCTATATTTTAGGTGCCTCCTAGACTAGACCGTTTATATCAAATTCAATTCGATTAAATAGAATAAACGTGCCAACGGTGAGTTTGGTCAGCCGTCCTAACTATATGTAGCCATTTGGTTGTGGTTTCCGTGCCGGATGGTGGCATATGATTCTCGTACACATGACGAGGAGCCTGTGTTTACCATGACGAGACAGTATCGGTCCTTACCGTTTTTATATATTGTGTTGTTTATTTATATTGTACTAATATTTTGATGCATTACTTTAAAAATATACATTTAAAACCAAAGAACACAAAACTATTTTTGGCGCTTTTAAATTCCATCCATCCAGATCCAGAGAAACATTACAGAACCAACGTGATTTAGTTTTTGAGCTAGCCTAATATACAATTATGGAAGTGATGTTTTCGACGTAAGGTATGATATTTGGTTTTAAGAATGTATTCATTTTACTAAATTTATTTTGTCTTGTATGTCCGATATGGGTTTTAAATAAGCGAATCGCACTACTCTTACAAGCTGAACCAAACATATTTTATAAAAAAATTGTATGACTTAATGCAAAAATAGAATCGAAATAGCATAAAATAGGAATTGATAATCGTCACGTGACCAGACCACTCAATAGCGTTGAAAGAAGGTATAACGAGCCCGTTGCTTCCAAAACTCAGCTGGGATGGGTTATATACGGTTTCTGTCCAATCGCCAAGAACGTCCCAGGTGCGACATACTTGAATTTGCATGTGCGCTCGTGTGATGGAGTAAGTGAAGAGCTACAAAATAAATCGTTGAAGAAGCATTTTGCACTAGAAACCATCAGAGCCGAGAGACCGTCTAAAGAGAGGCAGTCTAGAGAAGATGAAATGTTGACCCAACAGGAGCTAGCGGATGCAGAAAACACTTTGGTTAAGCATATCGAACCGGGAGCATACTCACGTGATAGCTGTAGTTCAATGCGTCAAACTGAGATCGTTCATTCCAGGCGTAGCGATTCGGAGAAGGACAGTTCGCTTCACACCGTCCTTGACGGCCGAGGGCTACTAGTAGTGGACGGGCGTTTGATCAACGCCAGTGCACGCAACCCGCCAACGAGTGGTTGAATCATATTGCTTTCAGAACATCGTGGTACATTTATATTAATCCATGAGTTTTGTGATCGTTTCAGGCACCGCAAATATATTTCGATTATTTTTATTTATTTTACTTTATTTTATTTTATTTTATTAATTGCTCGGCCACGTTGGGTTACAGCAATAGTACTTACTGACTATAGTATACAATTATTCACGAAGGAGTTGGAAGGAGTTTATGGTACGGAAAAGGAGCGAAGATGGGATCGGTAGACAGGATAGGATATGTTGAAATCGAACAGATCAGAAGTACTATTAAAAGACGACATAGCTCTTACAAAAGGCTCATTGCGAGCAAAACGTGTACGACATATAGGTAACTGGAGACGAAAACGATAACGTAAGGTGCGACAAGGTGCATACAAATGTAAGCGCGACAGAAGTGAAGGAGTATCAATCGTATTGAGCAATATGCCAGCGACGAAAGAAGCCTGAGCGACCGAGAGGCGGTGCTCCAACTTGGCAAGGCCTAATAGAGTGCATCTATCGTCATACGAAGGAAGCGGAATAGAGTGATGACCCAGCGAACTACGAAATACGATCCTTGTAAAACGTCTCTGGATCCTCTCAATCCTTTGGAGCAGAGATAGTTGAACAGGAGACCAGATGACACAGGCATATTCCAGTACGGAACGGACCCAACAACAATAAAGGGACTTAAGACAAAAAGGATCACGAATTTCAGTGGACATGCGACAAATATAACCAAGACTTTTGTTGGCCTTGTTGATGACATAGTCCGTGTGCTCCTTGAAAGAAAGACTCGGGTCAAAGAAGACGCCAAGATCCTTAGACAAGGACGCACGGGGAATAGGGGCATCACAGACACTATAAGCATGAGTTATACTTGTAGAAGATCGGAAGAAAGACAAGACAGAACATTTTTCAGGACACAGGACTAAACCGTTAGAAGCACACCATGTAGAGAATTTACAGAGCCAGGATTGAAGGACTAGACAATCAGCTGTAGAAGATACAGGAAGAAAAATTTTAACGTCATCCGCATATAGCAAGAAGCCGTTAGGAGGAAGGATCGAAGTACAGTCATTGAGGAAGAGAATGAACAGTAAGGGACTAAGGACACTACCTTGAGGGATACCCGAAGAACTAAGAAAACATTCAGAGAAAGAGCCACAGATTTTAACTGCATATGAACGATTCTCAAGATAAGAGTTGAACCACGGCAATATAGAGCCACCGAAACCTAGTTTTCGAAGCTTAGCAACAAGTAATGATAGAGGTATACTGTCAAATGCCGCTTTGAAATCGGTATAGATAGTGTCTACTTGCTTACCACTAGACAGATAGTGATATAGAGAAGACAAAAAACACATTAGGTTGGTGGACACTGAGCGATTGGGCATAAAGCCGTGTTGTTCCGTAGAAATATAATTTTTACACAAGGCATTACAGATAAATGGACAATTGACTCGAGGATTTTAGAACACGCACAAATAATAGAGATGCCTCTGTAGTTTGATGCTAGTGTGCGGTCACCTTTCTTATAAATGGGAACAAGCCAAGCTAGTTTCCATTGACTAGGAAAAATCCCTACACTAAGCGAGCGGAAAAAAGACGAGTGAGAATAGGAGTGAGGGTAATGCCACATTTTTCAAAACACAGGCAGGGATGCCATCGGAGCCTGGTGAAAACGAAGTTTTAAGTTTGGATAAAGCGGATTTTACTAGGCTTTCACTTACAACGACTGAATTACATGATATCACATCAGAGGGCGTGTAAGACAAGCCTACGTCCAAAGGAACCTTAAAAGTACTAGGATCGACAAATACACTAGAGAAATGTTTGGCAAACAGGTTACATATATCAGGATTGGACGTAGCAGAGGACAGATCAAGAAACAGGGTGGATGGAAGGCTAGCAGAGCCTCGCCGAGAG
Organism: Anopheles arabiensis; assembly: GCF_016920715.1. NCBI lineage: Eukaryota > Metazoa > Arthropoda > Insecta > Diptera > Culicidae > Anopheles > Anopheles arabiensis. The sequence goes on along the minus strand of NW_024412075.1, from coordinate 54,664 downwards.
TTCGCAAAACGAAAGAATGACCCAGGATCAATAGTGAAGCGCATTTGAAGACGCCTAACGTAGCGACGATACAGATGGCGATTAAGAAAACGATAAGCCTTAGCCGCATATTTATATACACAAAGATTGTGTAAAGTATTATTTAAACGGTAGGCGCGTTGAGCGCGGTTTTTGTCCGATTTTAATAGGCGTAAAGCTCTGTTTGACCACTTAGGATTAGGAGCGGGTTTAAGGAGAGGACAGCAGGAAGGGAAGGCGGAAGTGATTACATTAGTAAATGCTGCTACAGCTTGATTTATGTCACAGTCAGCATCAATAAAGGACCAATCGGTATCGGCTAATATACGATGAAGCTTTTGGTAGTCCATTTTCCTAAAATTGAACATACGAGCCGTAGGTATTCGTTGGGAGGATGCAGGGCGAGAGTGCGTAAGGAGCACGCTTGTCTCAAGAGCAGGATGATGATTGTCTAGCGCGACGAGTGGAACAGGTGAAGCTATGACGGGGAGCAGCACTCCAAGAAGGCAGCATTGGCAAATAGAAGATCTAATTGTCTTCCGCGTATATTTTTATGCCGGATAATTGCAGCAAACCGTTTACCGACATTCCATCAAGCAGAGAAACATTTTCACGAGATACACCAGTAGAAATGAACTGATTAACGCACGATGCCGACGGTTGCCAGGAGAGTGATGGTGAATTAAAATCACCAAGTAACACCATAAGATCATTTGGTTTAAGTTTGCCAGCAACGAAACTAACACTCTCATGTAAAACGTCAAGGACTACTTCGGAAGAACGCAAATCGGGTGGGATGTAAACGGCGCCGATATAGATTGCAAGGTTTTGAAGCTTAACAATTGTCCAAACAGACTCCAGCGAGTCGAACGGCAGTGATAAAGTTGACGTGTTCAGCACGGAAGAGCAGGCAATGAGTACACCACCACCACGGCAACGGTTACTGTTGAGAGGATTTCGGTCGCAGCGATAGATGACATACGCATCCTCCGAGATAAGAGAGGACGGAATTGAGCCATCGAGCCATGTTTCAGTTAACACCAACACATCCATATCAAGCTCAGATAGAGAGAGGCGTAACTCGTCTAGTTTTGTGCGCAATCCTCTTACGTTTTGATAGTAGATGTTTAGTCGATCGATCGAAGGAATGAGAGAGCGAGATGCGCCGGGAGTGCTCTCGCTGCAAGTTATTAACGGCGGAAGAGAGTCAGACGGATTGTGTGTATTAGATGCAGGGTTAGCTTCCATCAATTCGGGTAAAGTCAGTAGTTCATGAAAATCTTCAGCCGGATCAGCCGGTTTACGCTTGCTGAAAGTACTGCGTATAAAGCAAGCTCATAGGACCATGATCGGGCGAAATAGTGAAATCAGCGTTTCGCAGTTGTGTCGTGTGGTTGATAGAAGGTGGCGATGAATGATGATCCGATTCACGGGTAACAGGCGCAGAAGGTGCATGGGATGCTGCTGTAGTGGGTCGCCAAACATTGACGGAGCGGGGATTAAGGTCGATGAACTCCTTAAAAGAGATCCCGCGAGGCCAGGTTGAAGCAGCCAAAGCAATAGCCCGGTGCGAATCCGGTACACCAATTTTAAAAGATACGTAGGAGAGCGTAGAAAGATCCCGGTCGCGTCGTACAAGGCTGTATACCAAGATGTCGTCTGTCCCTATGTTGGAACAGGCCATTTCACGGATCGCTTCAATCGGAGTATCAGGAGCAATACGGGAGATAAAGACCCAAGTACGGCGTGGGCGTTCAGGAACGGTCGTAATATTGTTGTAGGACAACCCTGTACCCGATGACAGCATAGCGCGTGTAACGGTATTGGTAGGCGACGAGTCGGGAGAGCGATCCATCAATCGACGTTTGGAAGGATTCTCACCAACAGCTTGATGGGTGAGCTTAGAGGCCGCAACTGGATTCGTGGTCGTTGAGTGCGTAGCAGGAATCGCGGAATGGTGAGCACTCGATGTAGTTGTATGCGTGGCAAGATGAGAGTTGAGCTTGTTCATTAGTGAGTTGAAGGAAGTGAGAAACTCACGGTGCATGAGATCAAGCCCCTTGATGCCATGCTTAACTTCATCAAGCGTTGTGAGTAGTGGAGCCTGTGAGTAGTTGCGTTCCATTGAGTGAGAAGCAGTAAGTGAGTCGATGAAATCTTTCACGGAACGAATTGACGATGCTGATTCCTGTTTCATCAAAGCTATTTCGTTTCTAAAACAATCCAGTGAAGAGGAAAGTTCAAGTCGCAAGCCAGCTGATGTCGCCTGCACAGAACGTGAGGTATCGCGGAAATCGGACTGCAACGATTCCAACAGGTAGGCAGCATCACGAGAAAGGCCGTGCAAACGCTGAGTACAATCTGCGCAAGCCCAGAATAAATTTTGGGACTTCTTAAAATCACGCAGGAGCGGGGTTGAAAGTCCAATACACTTATCGTGGTAATAGTGTTCACACAGACCGAAGCACGGAATTGGATCGTTGCTAATAGCAACTTCACATTTCTTACAGATCACGGACGCCATCGCAAAATAGCGCAAAGTTCAACTGCACAGTGAGTGGTCACAACAACCGCAGGCGGATCGGAATGTTTATATGTTGAACCGTACAATTCACAGGTACAATTCACAGGTAAATTTGTGATACGTGAACGCGCGAGTGCAAATTAACCGAACGAAAACAGTTCAAGCACTTAAACACCAAGAAAATCGCGGTAAAAATCAACTTGGAAATAGCAGAGTGAGAAAGCACAACCAGCCGCTATGAGTGACGAGTGACGAAATTGCAGCGCTGCTCGTTCGCTCGCGGGGTATAATCAAAGGTGAGTTGCTAAGCTAGTTGTGAGTATTCACATTTCCTTCTTTTCGTTTCCTAGTTTCACACGCTCTCGAATAAGGTCCACACACCCTTGCACCTCACGATCCTAATCCTGTATGTGTGTGTGTGTGCCCCTGCCTGCATGCAGTCGGTGTGTGTGCTCCACGTTTATTCGCGGCTCGATGCGCGGCCTGCTTTGTGATAACAACACCGCGAGCAAACAGACGACGAAATACACTGTTTCTGCTGATACCCTCGCACGTAGTAGTAGCAGGCACCGAATGCACTCACAAGGTGAACCATACTTGCTTCACGCATTTTATTGCACCGTTCATAACAACAAATCACTGTGCGGCGCCCGTTGAGGTATTTTGAAAACACTGCTGTGATTTCTTGCTGCACCAGCAATGGCCAGTGGCCACGGCAATAGTGGTAGTAGTAGTAGCAGTGATGGTAGTGAAAATATCAGTCAAAACAGTTATGATGGCGGCCGTACGTTTTGGTATGTTAACGACGGGGATGTTCGGATTTGCCTTCCTTCGTGCCGGGGCCTATTTGACACTCGCGACTGCGGCCACGGGGATGTGATTCAGGCGTGATTCGTTTTTGGCCGGTGATATTTCTTGCCCGCCCGCGATGGGGAAAGGAAACGGAATGGACCGTGGCCGACAAAGTGGCCTGACGCAAGCAGGGAAGGGAAGGGGGGAGAATTGGCGGGCCGACCAGTCACAAGGAAAGGGCACAATTGAAGACGAACCGACACGAAACGAACGAAATAAAATATCACACACCGATCGAGCGCGATGAAAAAAAAAGATTATCAACGAAGTCCGTCCGCGCTTCAGAATACCGCGGTCGCCGAAAACGTGTGCGGATGCCACCCAAGCCTGTCGGATCTACGGCATTCGGGAGGCCAAGCTCGATCTCCCGATGATGGAAAGTCAACTGGATCCCGGAACTTTGATGAGACAGCGAGCATTCATGAACATTGCGATAGACCGCGTCAGGCCCATAAGCGCTTCGAATAGGAAACTTTTTGTTTTTGTTGCACTTATTTGAGTCGATATGACGATTGATTACGCGCACTTGTTTAAACTGTTACGGTCACCATGTGGTGAAGAAAAATGTTGTTGGTTCGATACGGGTTCGCGTCATAGGCCTGGTCGCAGAGTTGAGTTAGCACTGAGTTCGCCTTGCGTAACAATTGCTATCGGTGTGATGCGTCAGGTGAAAAGCGGACTTCCAGTTATGCCGAACCGTGGGAACTTTCGACGTTATGGCACCTAGCATACGTTAACTTTTCGGATTGGAGTTTTGCTGACCTGATGGAACTGATACACGGTGCGTTTTTGGAGACAGTAAATCCGTACCTTGGGTAGGGGACAATACTGCTCATAAATGAGTTGAAGGGACAAGATTTACGATCCTGTGTCCGATCAGAACTGACCTTCTGTCCGTTCTGGTAGTTTTATTTGTACTACCATTTTAAGAAAGTTAGCGCACATTTGTCCACCAGATGTTTACGCTCGTGACTTTCCCTTTCGCAACTTGACGCGCTTTCACGAACGAATGTTTGTCAAGAGGGCCACCTTCTTGGTGGGCTTTTACAATTTACAATGTTTTGCTTAAGGTCTAATGCGTTTCTTATGCAAATTGTTCTTCCTTATTTATCACCTACTTTGAAGGTCTTCCTTGTTTATTTCCAATTTGGGAGGTGCGACCACCATGGTAAGACACGGAACCGGATGTGCAGTAAAGCACGGGACGCAAGTGCAGTGTTTTACCCGGCTGGTAGCATTCATGCGTGAAGCGGGTATGCGATAGCATGGGTGCTACAATATCGTTCAACCGCTCCACCTTTTGCAGCACAAGCGTGCGCAGGACGGACAAGCAGGGCAGCATGGCAAACAGATTTTCAATGATGGAGCGTGCGGAGAACATCACGCAGCGCAGGAAGCGTAGCTGGCTCCGGTTTCGTTTGATAGCGGCACAAATACTGTTCACCGCCACCCACCTTGGTGTTCTGCACGGCATCTCGATCTTGAGGTATTTGAGAGCATGCAGGTCTGCGAAGGCCGGCCAATTGACGGCCACCGAACCTACCGTCAAGTTTTCCAGCCGCGGCAGCTTAATGTCCGCGAACGAATGGGGCGTAGTGCTGTGCAAAATTTTCAACTGGCGCAAGCCGGGCGGGTTCGCTTGCAAGCGCACTGGGTTGCCGCTGCACTCTGCCACGTTAAATATGTACAAGTCCTCCAGCAGGACACACGATTGCCCGATGGCCTGCAGTACGTCCAACACGATATAAAATTGCAGGCGCAGCTTCTTTAGCTGACTCAACTGCCGGAAAAAACAGTACCTTGTGCAGTACCTTGCTCAACTGTAGGTGTTTTAGTGAACGTTGGCTTCAACTCGACCTCTATTTCGTGGCTTATGATCAGCTGCTCGAGCTGCTTCAGCTGCCAGTACGGTTCCTCGCCGCCGTACTGTGCGTACTGCTTCCCGATGATGGTGTCCATCTCCAGCAACGACACAACTTTCAGCGAACGCAGTTTGGCGCAATGAATCTTGCCGAGCTAAACGTATAGCAGCACCAGCAGGTGCAGGAGCGGTTCACCACCTTCAGCTCGTCCATCGGGTACGTGCGCTCGTGGTTAGTTTCCAGTACGGTACGGTACAGTGAAGGAGCTTCAGCACGTCCATCTTTGCGATCGCAACCGATATCAGTTTGGCGTAGGTCGGCTAGTTCATCCCCAGGCCCAAGTTCAATTCGACCAACTGCTTCAGCCAGCGCGGCCCGAGTGATGCGCACGTCACCGCTTGCAAACATGATGATTCGTGATGATTATGCAGCTGCAGTTGCATCCTGCGGTAGGGTATTGGAGTATTGACGCTGCCTCTATGATCCTTTCTCGGTGATTAACGAATTCATTCATGGCAATTTCGTTTTCACCAATGCGCACCATAAACCGTTACGCTGGTCTAGACCAAAAAGCGTCTACCAAAAATAGAACAGCTACAGTTAGTGAGTGAAACGATATCGTTATCAACAGTTTAATAATCTATTAAAACATTTAAAAGGATATTCTACATCACAGTTCTTACCTAAAGATACGCTTAAGCACATGAACGCATTACTAAAGAACGTATATAGATTAATTAGATAATATTTAACATGTAGGCAAATTGATCGCACAGTTTTGATATGTTGAGAAATAAAAGGTTAATTCTTATAAGTAGCTTCATCGTGGCTCTCGTCTTTTTTTGTTATCGCGGAGTGAAACCTTCAAAAGGCAACCACGACTTCCATACCAACCGTCCATGTCGTGGGTAGTGAGGGATTCATTGTTCGTAACCCATCTGTATTACAGATTAGCTTAGGATCAATGCGACCTCACTAAAACACTTCGCGTACCTTTTATCTTCCTTTAGGCGTTTGTGTGATGGCCCATCTTGATCCATTGTATGTCCTTCACGCTGATATCTAGAAAAGAAATAGTAAGAAACGAAAAGAAAAAAAAAAGAAGACAAAAGAAGCTGGCTGCAAGTAACCCATATGTAAATAAAAACAATAACGATGAAAAACAGCTACAAGCAAGTTCTATACAGTTCAGAATGAAAAATAAAAACATTTAGTGCAGTGTAAGTGCGAAATGAATGTTGAATGAACTCCAAGCACCGGTATAAATAAGCAGCAACAAAATGCACGTCGCATATTCCATTAAGGTATTGTAACTTTAAAATAAAGTCAAATGGGTTTTAAAAGCTAGGAAATATGAAATAGGAAGTAAGTGAAAATAATATGAAAATGGAATGATTACTATAAGCGATAAAATCGAAATTTTGAAACATATATTTAAAAAAATACAGGATCCTAATCACAGAACTTGTACAAGAACACAATTAAGAATTAAAGCCGAAGAAACATTTAAAGATATTCAAAATGACATCGAAAAACATAAACATAAATATACTTTTAACAAACTATTAGAATTCAGCAAAACTTTGAATGCATTAATACAAATTATAATTGCTATGAGTACATCAAAAACCAATGACGACTCGCGTAACAATTCATCTGATTTGTCTGTAAAATGGCTCAGAGGATAAAAATATCAAATTAACACTGTTAACAACCAGTAGATTATCATTTAAACTCTTATCTCAGATCATATTTGTCTTACTTAAGCTGCATAAAAAATTAAAATGGCTTATTTTGATATTAACATAGCCACATGTCTTGTACCCACATATGACGGGTCACCCGATACCTTTGATGCATTTGAGGACGCTTCCACGATACTGTTCGAGTTAAATCCGAATCATGAAGAAATGCTCGTAAAATTCATAAGAACCAGACTGACTGGTAAGGCTAGAATAGGGTTACCTAGCAATATAACGACTTTTAAAGAATTAATCAGTGATATAAAGAGAAGATGCGAAGAAAAACAACACCTGATAAAGTAATAGCAAAGCTAAAATCCATAAAAACAAGGGATCAATCCACAATCAATTTGCAATGAGGTCGAATTGAATTCAGAAAAATTAAAGTTACTTTCTTTTTAAACAAGGAATTCCAGAATAAATAGCTCATGATATGGCAATTAAAACAGGTATCGCTTAACACTTAAAGAAAAGGTAGCAAACTCTGAAACTAAAATACTGTTGAAGGCAGGTGCTTTTGCAACAATAACCGATGCAACACAGAAAGTAATGGAGAATGAAAGTGATGAAACAAACAGAACTACTAATGTCCTTAACATAAATACACAACACTACAGTAGAAGCTATCATAGAAACCAAGGAAACCTAGAATAGGAACAAACAAAACAACTATGGTCTAAATACAAACCAACCTTACAGAAACTACTATAATAACAGAAATATTACCAAGTTCAACAATCGAAATAACAACAATAACAGCTACAATAACAACCTGCGAAACAATATTCGATATAACAACAGATTTATTCAGGGATACAATAACGAAAGATACAGCTCCAACTACAATAATCAGAACAGATCAAACAAAAATCTAAGGGCAATAACAAATGAAGAAACAGAGCAACAACAACGAAACATATACCATACTACAGCTCAGATACAGGAAGTAGAAGACAATATTTTTTAGACCAACAGGAGTCACCTCAAACCCTAGATCAATTTACTCATTAGAGCTACATGGAGTTGATTATATAAAGATTAGATTGAGCATAGCAAATAATGAAACATCAATATTACTAGTTAATACAGGAGCATCAATTTCTTTATTCAAAGCAAAATTGAAGTTAATCAAAGTTAAAGAAAAATCATGGCCCAACACGTTCAGACTCAATATCATTAACAGGGATATCTAACACACCAATTTATTCAAAAGGAAGTACAACATGCACTATATATTACAAAAATCTCGAATTGTATCAACATCGGAGCAGATGGTATATTAGGCATAGATTTTTACAAACTATACAGATGTTCAATTAATTATCATTTAGAAATGCTTACATTCACGTGTCAGGGAGAAGAAATTCAGCACAACATTGAAGAAGATGATGGAAAAGGATTTATTTTGCCAATCAGAAGTGAAGTGGTACGTAAAGTATATCTTCCAAACATTACAGAGCATACCAAAGTCTTCGCACAAGAAATTCAACCAGGAGTATTCTGTGGTAGCAATATTATTTCAAAGGATAATCAGTAAATTAAATTCATCAATATAAGACAGATAAATATTTACATAACAAACGCAGAATTTAAACCCATTACAGAACCATTAGCAAATTATGAAGTGAAACAAGTGAATAACAAAGAAGGAGAAATTAATAATGATGGATTGCAAAATCTATTACAAAAATTAAAGAAGATAAAATTCCCACTACGGAAATTTATAAATTGAAGAAAATCGTAACTGAATATAACGATATTTTTTGCGTAGAGGATGATCCAATTACTACAAATAACTTTTACCCTCATAAAATTCAATTAAAGGATAATATTCCTACGTATATACCAAATTATAAACAAATATACTCACAGGCTAATGAAATACAAAACCAGGTAGACAAAATGCTTAAGAATGACATAATTGAACACTCAGTCTCCCCATATCACTCACCTATATTATTGGTTCCAAAGAAATCAACGGATTATAACAAAAATGGAGACTTTTAGTAGATTTCAGGCAGCGGAACAAAAAGGTTATACCAGATAAATTTCCATTACCAAGAATAGATACAATATTAGATCAGCTAGGGAGAGCAAAATATTTTAGCACCCTTGATCTCATGTCAGGATTCCATGAAATACCTTTAGAAAATGACTTAAGAAAATTTACAGCTTTTTCAACCGGATCAAGGCATTACCAATTTAAACGTATGCCGTTCGGTTTAAACATTAGCCCCAACAGCTTTCAACGCATGATCCTACAGGCAAAGAGCGGGATATTTTATCATGTTGTGTGTAAAACCTACCCAAATAGCATTGGAACGTTACGTTTCGCGATTTTTGTATGGAGGTATTACTGCTCGTTACCTGCTCATAACACTGCTCGATAGCAGTCCTCAGTGAGCAATAAACGTGTAACATTCTATGTAGGCTCAATGAAAGCTCAAAGCCCAAGCGTTACTTAGCGAGTGCTCGAACCACAGTATAACGCTATGGGTTCTCTGTTCGGATGTAAACAAAAATACAACACTTTCTTTTTATAATTTCGATGCACATTGTCCAATACAACGATAAAATATCTTTATTTATCTAAAATCAATGCTTACATGCTCCAATATATTGTTTTGCACGTTTAAATACGATTTCAACCATCACTTTGGATGGTATCAACGGATGCCGACGGCGTTGTTGTCTCTCCGTCAGGCACTTTTATTGTTGCTGCTTCTACCGCTCGGGTAAATCTTTAGAAAGCTGTATCACAACGATTAAACGCTCTAAATGAACCACTTGTAAAGCGATACAAATAAAATAAAACACATAATACACCGTACAACACATTTCTTCGCAACACTTGCACATACATACCACTTGTCGATGCGGTGATACAATGTCCTGTTTGCAGTGGAAAAATAACAGGGAAAGATTAGAATGCTTTCATTTATGACGTTATTTTATAATAATTTCCTTTCCCCGCTATTTTGTGGTTTTGGCAACGTTGTGGTGTGCGCTTGAAGATACACAACGAACGGTGTTTTGGTCCAGCTGAGCATGTACCGATTGTTTTCACAGCCGGCTTTGGTGATTATTGTAGAAACTGTAACAAAGATCAATATCATGAAATCTGTTTTTTACAATTCATTGTGATTAAAAATTAAAACATTTCATCTTACCGGCGTCGTATTCCGTCGGCACACACACACACACACACACACACACACACACACACACACACACACACACACACACACACACACACACACACACACACACACACACACACACACACACACACACACACACACACACACACACACACACACACACACACACACACATTCACACACACACACACACACACCCACACACACACACACACACACACAGACAGCTGCTCAACCATACTCGGACGAATGTTGCCAAATTTCGGGGTGCAATGATGTTTTTCCTGTGGAATAATGCGTTCAAGCCAAGGACCGTAAAGATATCAGGTCAAGTTATAAGCCCGTTTTGACAGCTAGGTGGAAGAAGAATCGACGAAGAAAACTGACAGTTAGTTTTCCGCTTTTGGCGAACGCTTCAAGTTCTCGAAGGAAAATTTCCATTTTAAATCACGGACTGTGTTCTAATAAACTAAAATATTCACCCAAATTGATCTCCACCAAATATTGACCATGCAAAACGTAAACAATCCATCAATACATATACAAGCGGAAAACCATCTGTCAAAATCGGAGCCCAGGTGGGGATCACCAAAAGCGCTATAACTACACCTCATTATACATTCCACCTTGGTTCAAGCATTGAAAGATTATATATATATGTATATATATATATATATATATATATATATATATATATATATATGTATATATATCTATATATATATATATATATATATATATATATATATATATATATATATATATATATATATATATATATATATATATATATATATATATATATATATATATATATATATATATAATATGGAATATAACCATATATTCCAGGTAATATCAAGTCCCATGGCATCTTGGCCTTCTCATCGTCTCACTATAAAGTGAAAAAGTAACGCTCTATAGTGAGAGATTGAAAATGAGAACCATTTTGTAAAATTTGTTATAGGATGTTAAAATATATTTCAAAAGGTTCCAAGCTCTTATTTAAAGCCAGAATCATATCAAATAATGAATTAAATGGCTAAAACCTCTCACTACTTGCAAAATTATACGGAAATTAGTATTATTTTGGCTGGAAATCACAAGATTCAACTTACGCGGAAATTCGAGATACGCGTTTTTTGCGGCCGTTTTCGGTCCCCATTAACCGTGTATCTCAGGGACAGCCTGTATATGATACAGTTAGAACTCGCTAATTGCATTTATATCATATGTCTACAAAAAAGGTAGATTTTGTTTATTAGAAAGACATTTTGTATGCAATAAGACTAATGTCTGCGTCTTTTGTCATGTTTATTATGTGATAAAATGTGGATTAACTGACTTTTTCTCATATTTATGTGAACAACTCAAATTTTTTGTATTCAATTGAAAAAGCAGACTTGCAATTGGCGAGTTTTGAATGTATTTGGCTACGTCACATGACAGCTCGCATATTTGTCAAGTCAAAAACGTAAACATACACGGACTACCGGCCGAAAAGATTGTGTGCAGAATAATCGTGAAATTGTATGTGAAAACTCGAGAAAAGGTAAGTGTTCCGTGCATATTTCAGTAAATAAACTATCTTTCAATGCTTGAACCAAGGTGGAATGTATAATGAGGTGTAGTTATAGCGCTTTTGGTGATCCCCCTGGGCTCCGATTTTGACAGATGGTTTTCCGCTTGTATATGTATTGATGGATTGTTTACGTTTTGCATGGTCAATATTTGGTGGAGATCAATTTGGGTGAATATTTTAGTTTATTAGAACACAGTCTGTTAGAAACTGGCGCTCTAACCAAAAAGAGAGAACAAAGTGAATTTGTTAGGTAAGCACTGAGGGTGCACCAAAAATTAGTTTTTTATTTATTCTCCGTTATCTTCGCTCTTGGGTGTTTTTATCGCAATTATCCCATTTTGCGCGGTTTTCTCCCTTTTATGCCTATGTCCATACACAAAACATCGCCTTAGCTGACAGTTTGTTGGAACCTTATAACAGTTTCCAACATTCTCCCTCCAGTGCGACAAAGTTAGCTCTCTTTCTAACCACCGAACTAGACCACGTTAACTGTTGTCACACTCCTATTCTGACTGTCAGCTAATGTTTGTTTACCTTCCGCTAAATAAACGTGCTTACTCGTGTAGTTGAACAAAAAGACGGATTACAATTCATCTCGATATTGTTGTGTGCCTAAACCGATCAAAACTGTTTCTACACATAAGTGGATCGCATACTACACACATGAATTTGTTCGCTGCGGACAATCTTTTGTAACGGCGCCTCTCACTTTACCTAGCGAATTAGCTATCAGCGCAGTACGGAGAACCGTGCGCACCCCGCTTCTGTACCTCACACCTCTCCTCTGTACGCAATGGTTCAATCGCTCACAGCTTCTGCAACCGGACCGCACACACATACTCGCAGAGCTGTCTATAAACGTTTCCCAGCACCGGATGGTACCACGATACGCACGGATGATTTGGCATGAGTATCCTGACTTCCTTTTATCTGCTGCTGAAATTAAATTAAGCTTTTGTTTCAGCCGTACATACCGCCACAAGCCGTTCATTTTTCCATGAGGTAGTCCAATGTTGCACTGCAGCAGGCAACATTTAGTGGCAAGATCCCTCACGATCGACCAGACCGGATCCCTTCTCGACGACACAGAAGACTCCATCCTCCCAATCTCTCTGGATTCCGGGATAGAAATTCCGTTCCTTGACGAACGTGGGACATGGTTCGAGCCGTCGCGCGAGTATGTCTCCCCTCCAGTGCTTCGTTCTCCTAGCTGCCGCACCTCAGACCATGGTTTCAAGCTCAGTCGTGGCATGACTCGATTGCAACGCAGGGTTCGAAGTAAGCACCTGACTCCGATGGTTCTAAAACTTCGCTTTCCTCGATCAATTCCTGTCTTTCAAAGGTGGCCTCACCGCCACTTGTAGCATCTTTCAACCCCGCAGGACGCAGCCAGAAACGGTGATGAGCCTCGATGTACGTGTCTTCTAAGACAGTGTTTGTGTGCAATGTCGCGTTGGTAGTATTAGTGAACGATTTTAGATTGTGTGTGTTGTGGATTACTGCGCGGTTATGACGTTTATCAGGGCATGTGTGTGTAGTTGTGTCGCCACTGACGTCCGTCCGATTCGCATCACCATTGCGGTCGACGTCAATACACGGCGGGGAAGGGTTTGACCCCGGAACATGTCCCCGTGCGGCTCGTGATGCCCGTAGCCCAATTGATCAGGATACGGTGCGCCCGAACGATCTGTTGCCCGGCACCGTTCCTCATCCTTTTCAAGCTCACGGATATCATTTAACTCACGCTCTAGTTGCTTTATTCGTTGCTGTCTTTTGTGTGATTCGCGGATCTTACGCTGGGTCTCAGCGTTTTGCAGACGCAACGCTTCCGCTTGCGTAAATTGAAGCACCAATTCCCGATAGACACGATACGCTACGTCTCGATAGTTGGAAAAGGTCTCACCTACGTTGCCGGTAGTCATTACTGCAGCCCTGGAGTCATGGATCGAATCTGTCGCGATGTGGTCCCGCACCTGCATTCTTGGTGTCGCGTCACGGCCCGTGACGCACCTGCTCGTGCCCGCCTCACGCGAAGATTCTGCTACAGCTTCACACATTACGAGCGAGCCAAAGGACGTTGTGGAAGGAACTATTGCGTCCTGCCGTCCGACTCGCTACGGGAATGTTTGCTTACTCCCGTTCCACTCCGTGTAAATACTGCATGAAATCCATGGTGTTTGCACTACTCAACCTAGTGAACGTTTTCCTTTTATCACGCGCGCAATTCAACACTAACGGTACTTCGGTGGCTACCGATATTTTTCGTTTCGCGATTTAGTTTTAAGCGTCGATGTGTTCCAAACTAATTTTTGGAATGTTAGAAACTGGCGCTCTAACCAAAAAGAGAACAAAGTGAATTTGTTAGGTAAGCACTGAGGGTGCACCAAAAATTAGTTTTTTATTTATTCTCCGTTATCTTCGCTCTTGGGTGTTTTTATCGCAATTATCCCATTTTGCGCGGTTTTTCTCCCTTTTATGCCTATGTCCATACACAAAACATCGCCTTAGCTGACAGTTTGTTGGAACCTTATAACAGTTTCCACAGTTCCTTATAACAGTCCGTGATTTAAAATGGAAATTTTCCTTCGAGAACTTGAAGCGTTCGCCAAAAGCGGAAAACTAACTGTCAGTTTTCTTCGTCGATTCTTCTTCCACCTAGCTGTCAAAACGGGCTTATAACTTGACCTGATATCTTTACGGTCCTTGGCTTGAACGCATTATTCCACAGGAAAAACATCATTGCACCCCGAAATTTGGCAACATTCGTCCGAGTATGGTTGGTTGTGTCTGTGTGTGTGTGTGTGTGTGTGTGTGTGTGTGTGTGTGTGTGTGTGTGTGTGTGTGTGTGTGTGTGTGTGTGTGTGTGTGTGTGTGTGTGCCGACGGAATACGACGCCGGTAAGATGAAATGTTTTAATTTTTAATCACAATGAATTGTAAAAAACAGATTTCATGATATTGATCTTTGTTAAAGTTTCTACAATAATCACCAAAGCCGGCTGTGAAAACAATCGGTACATGCTCAGCTGGACCAAAACACCGTTCGTTGTGTATCTTCAAGCGCACACCACAACGTTGCCAAAAACCACAAAATAGCGGGGAAAGGAAATTATTATAAAATAACGTCATAAATGAAAGCATTCTAATCTTTCCCTGTTATTTTTCCACTGCAAACAGGACATTGTATCACCGCATCGACAAGTGGTATGTATGTGCAAGTGTTGCGAAGAAGTGTGTTGTACGGTGTATTATGTGTTTTATTTTATTTGTATCGCTTTACAAGTGGTTCATTTAGAGCGTTTAATCGTTGTGATACAGCTTTCTAAAGATTTACCCGAGCGGTAGAAGCAGCAACAATAAAAGTGCCTGACGGAGAGACAACAACGCCGTCGGCATCCGTTGATACCATCCAAAGTGATGGTTGAAATCGTATTTAAACGTGCAAAACAATATATTGGAGCATGTAAGCATTGATTTTAGATAAATAAAGATATTTTATCGTTGTATTGGACAATGTGCATCGAAATTATAAAAAGAAAGTGTTGTATTTTTGTTTACATCCGAACAGAGAACCCATAGCGTTATACTGTGGTTCGAGCACTCGCTAAGTAACGCTTGGGCTTTGAGCTTTCATTGAGCCTACATAGAATGTTACACGTTTATTGCTCACTAAGGACTGCTATCGAGCAGTGTTATGAGCAGGTAACGAGCAGTAATACCTCCATACAAAAATCGCGAAACGTAACGTTCCAATGCTATTTGGGTAGGTTTTACACACAACATGATAAAATATCCCGCTCTTTGCCTGTAGGGTCATGCGTTGAAAGCTGTTGGGGCTAATGTTTAAACCGAACGGCATACGTTTAAATTGGTAATGCCTTGATCCGGTTGAAAAAGCTGTAAATTTTCTGAAGTCATTTTCTAAAGGTATTTCATGGAATCCTGACATGAGATCAAGGGTGCTAAAATATTTTGCTCTCCCTAGCTGATCTAATATTGTATCTATTCTTGGTAATGGAAATTTATCTGGTATAACCTTTTTGTTCCGCTGCCTGAAATCTACTAAAAGTCTCCATTTTTGTTATCATCCGTTGATTTCTTTGGAACCAATAATATAGGTGAGTGATATGGGGAGACTGAGTGTTCAATTATGTCATTCTTAAGCATTTTGTCTACCTGGTTTTGTATTTCATTAGCCTGTGAGTATATTTGTTTATAATTTGGTATATACGTAGGAATATTATCCTTTAATTGAATTTTATGAGGGTAAAAGTTATTTGTAGTAATTGGATCATCCTCTACGCAAAAATATCGTTATATTCAGTTACGATTTTCTTCAATTTATAAATTTCCGTAGTGGGAATTTTATCTTCTTTAATTTTTTGTGATAGATTTTGCAATCCATCATTATTAATTTCTCCTTCTTTGTTATTCACTTGTTTCACTTCATAATTTGCTAATGGTTCTGTAATGGGTTTAAATTCTGCGTTTGTTATGTAAATATTTATCTGTCTTATATTGATGAATTTAATTTACTGATTATCCTTTGAAATAATATTGCTACCACAGAATACTCCTGGTTGAATTTCTTATGCGAAGTCTTTGGTATGCTCTGTAATGTTTGGAAGATATACTTTACGTACCACTTCACTTCTGATTGGCAAAATAAATCCTTTTCCATCATCTTCTTCAATGTTGTGCTGAATTTCTTCTCCCTGACACGTGAATGTAAGCATTTCTAAATGATAATTAATTGAACATCTGTATAGTTTGTAAAAATCTATGCCTAATATACCATCTGCTCCGATGTTGTTACAATTCGAGATTTTTGTAATATATAGTGCATGTTGTACTTCCTTTTGAATAAATTGGTGTGTTAGATATCCCTGTTAATGATATTGAGTCTGAACGTGTTGGGCCATGATTTTTCTTTAACTTTGATTAACTTCAATTTTGCTTTGAATAAAGAAATTGATGCTCCTGTATTAACTAGTAATATTGATGTTTCATTATTTGCTATGCTCAATCTAATCTTTATATAATCAACTCCATGTAGCTCTAATGAGTAAATTGATCTAGGGTTTGAGGTGACTCCTGTTGGTCTAAAAAATATTGTCTTCTACTTCCTGTAGCTGAGCTGTAGTATGGTATATGTTTCGTTGTTGTTGCCCTGTTTCTTCATTTGTTACTGCCCTTAGATTTTTGTTTGATCTGTTCTGATTATTGTAGTTGGAGCTGTATCTTTCGTTATTGTATCCCTGAATAAATCTGTTGTTATATCGAATATTGTTTCGCAGGTTGTTATTGTAGCTGTTATTGTTGTTATTTCGATTGTTGAACTTGGTAATATTTCTGTTATTATAGTAGTTTCTGTAAGGTTGGATTGTATTTAGACCATAGTTGTTTTGTTTGTTCCTATTCTAGGTTTCCTTGGTTTCTATGATAGCTTCTACTGTAGTGTTGTGTATTTATGTTAAGGACATTAGTAGTTCTGTTTGTTTCATCACTTTCATTCTCCATTACTTTCTGTGTTGCATCGGTTATTGTTGCAAAAGCACCTGCCTTCAACAGTATTTTAGTTTCAGAGTTTGCTACCTTTTCTTTAAGTGTTAAGCGATACCTGTTTTAATTGCCATATCATGAGCTATTTATTCTGGAATTCCTTGTTTAAAAGAAAGTAACTTTAATTTTTCTGAATTCAATTCGACCTCATTGCAAATTGATTGTGGATTGATCCCTTGTTTTTATGGATTTTAGCTTTGCTATTACTTTTATCAGGTGTTGTTTTTCTTCGCATCTTCTCTTTATATCACTGATTAATTCTTTAAAAGTCGTTATATTGCTAGGTAACCCTATTCTAGCCTTACCAGTCAGTCTGGTTCTTATGAATTTTACGAGCATTTCTTCATGATTCGGATTTAACTCGAACAGTATCGTGGAAGCGTCCTCAAATGCATCAAAGGTATCGGGTGACCCGTCATATGTGGGTACAAGACATGTGGCTATGTTAATATCAAAATAAGCCATTTTAATTTTTTTATGCAGCTTAAGTAAGACAAATATGATCTGAGATAAGAGTTTAAATGATAATCTACTGGTTGTTAACAGTGTTAATTTGATATTTTTATCCTCTGAGCCATTTTATAGACAAATCAGATGAATTGTTACGCGAGTCGTCATTGGTTTTGATGTACTCATAGCAATTATAATTTGTATTAATGCATTCAAAGTTTTGCTGAATTCTAATAGTTTGTTAAAAGTATATTTATGTTTATGTTTTTCGATGTCATTTTGAATATCTTTAAATGTTTCTTCGGCTTTAATTCTTAATTGTGTTCTTGTACAAGTTCTGTGATTAGGATCCTGTATTTTTTAAATATATGTTTCAAAATTTCGATTTTATCGCTTATAGTAATCATTCCATTTTCATATTATTTTCACTTACTTCCTATTTCATATTTCCTAGCTTTAAAAACCCATTTGACTTTATTTTAAAGTTACAATACCTTAATGGAATATGCGACGTGCATTTTGTTGCTGCTTATTTATACCGGTGCTTGGAGTTCATTCAACATTCATTTCGCACTTACACTGCACTAAATGTTTTATTTTTCATTCTGAACTGTATAGAACTTGCTTGTAGCTGTTTTTCATCGTTATTGTTTTTATTTACATATGGGTTACTTGCAGCCAGCTTCTTTTGTCTTCTTTTTTCTTTTCGTTTCTTTTCTTACTATTTCTTTTCTAGATATCAGCGTGAAGGACATACAATGGATCAAGATGGGCCATCACACAAACGCCTAAAGGAAGATAAAAGGTACGCGAAGTGTTTTAGTGAGGTCGCATTGATCCTAAGCTAATCTGTAATACAGATGGGTTACGAACAATGAATCCCTCACTATCCACGACATGGACGGTTGGTATGGAAGTCGTGGTTGCCTTTTGAAGGTTTCACTCCGCGATAACAAAAAAGACGAGAGCCACGATGAAGCTACTTATAAGAATTAACCTTTTATTTCTCAACATATCAAAACTGTGCGATCAATTTGCCTACATGTTAAATATTATCTAATTAATCTATATACGTTCTTTAGTAATGCGTTCATGTGCTTAAGCGTATCTTTAGGTAAGAACTGTGATGTAGAATATCCTTTTAAATGTTTTAAGAGATTATTAAACTGTTGATAACGATATCGTTTCACTCACTAACTGTAGCTGTTCTATTTTTGGTAGACGCTTTTTGGTCTAGACCAGCGTAACGGTTTATGGTGCGCATTGGTGAAAACGAAATTGCCATGAATGAATTCGTTAATCACCGAGAAAGGATCATAGAGGCAGCGTCAATACTCCAATACCCTACCGCAGGATGCAACTGCAGCTGCATAATCATCACGAATCATCATGTTTGCAAGCGGTGACGTGCGCATCACTCGGCCGCGCTGGCTGAAGCAGTTGGTCGAATTGAACTTGGGCCTGGGGATGAACTAGCCGACCTACGCCAAACTGATATCGGTTGCGATCGCAAAGATGGACGTGCTGAAGCTCCTTCACTGTACCGTACCGTACTGGAAACTAACCACGAGCGCACGTACCCGATGGACGAGCTGAAGGTGGTGAACCGCTCCCTGCACCTGCTGGTGCTGCTATACGTTTAGCTCGGCAAGATTCATTGCGCCAAACTGCGTTCGCTGAAAGTTGTGTCGTTGCTGGAGATGGACACCATCATCGGGAAGCAGTACGCACAGTACGGCGGCGAGGAACCGTACTGGCAGCTGAAGCAGCTCGAGCAGCTGATCATAAGCCACGAAATAGAGGTCGAGTTGAAGCCAACGTTCACTAAAACACCTACAGTTGAGCAAGGTACTGCACAAGGTACTGTTTTTTCCGGCAGTTGAGTCAGCTAAAGAAGCTGCGCCTGCAATTTTATATCGTGTTGGACGTACTGCAGGCCATCGGGCAATCGTGTGTCCTGCTGAAGGACTTGTACATATTTAACGTGGCAGAGTGCAGCGGCAACCCAGTGCGCTTGCAAGCGAACCCGCCCGGCTTGCGCCAGTTGAAAATTTTGCACAGCACTACGCCCCATTCGTTCGCGGACATTAAGCTGCCGCGGCTGGAAAACTTGACGGTAGGTTCGGTGGCCGTCAATTGGCCGGCCTTCGCAGACCTGCATGCTCTCAAATACCTCAAGATCGAGATGCCGTGCAGAACACCAAGGTGGGTGGCGGTGAACAGTATTTGTGCCGCTATCAAACGAAACCGGAGCCAGCTACGCTTCCTGCGCTGCGTGATGTTCTCCGCACGCTCCATCATTGAAAATCTGTTTGCCATGCTGCCCTGCTTGTCCGTCCTGCGCACGCTTGTGCTGCAAAAGGTGGAGCGGTTGAACGATATTGTAGCACCCATGCTATCGCATACCCGCTTCACGCATGAATGCTACCAGCCGGGTAAAACACTGCACTTGCGTCCCGTGCTTTACTGCACATCCGGTTCCGTGTCTTACCATGGTGGTCGCACCTCCCAAATTGGAAATAAACAAGGAAGACCTTCAAAGTAGGTGATAAATAAGGAAGAACAATTTGCATAAGAAACGCATTAGACCTTAAGCAAAACATTGTAAATTGTAAAGCCCACCAAGAAGGTGGCCCTCTTGACAAACATTCGTTCGTGAAAGCGCGTCAAGTTGCGAAAGGGAAAGTCACGAGCGTAAACATCTGGTGGACAAATGTGCGCTAACTTTCTTAAAATGGTAGTACAAATAAAACTACCAGAACGGACAGAAGGTCAGTTCTGATCGGACACAGGATCGTAAATCTTGTCCCTTCAACTCATTTATGAGCAGTATTGTCCCCTACCCAAGGTACGGATTTACTGTCTCCAAAAACGCACCGTGTATCAGTTCCATCAGGTCAGCAAAACTCCAATCCGAAAAGTTAACGTATGCTAGGTGCCATAACGTCGAAAGTTCCCACGGTTCGGCATAACTGGAAGTCCGCTTTTCACCTGACGCATCACACCGATAGCAATTGTTACGCAAGGCGAACTCAGTGCTAACTCAACTCTGCGACCAGGCCTATGACGCGAACCCGTATCGAACCAACAACATTTTTCTTCACCACATGGTGACCGTAACAGTTTAAACAAGTGCGCGTAATCAATCGTCATATCGACTCAAATAAGTGCAACAAAAACAAAAAGTTTCCTATTCGAAGCGCTTATGGGCCTGACGCGGTCTATCGCAATGTTCATGAATGCTCGCTGTCTCATCAAAGTTCCGGGATCCAGTTGACTTTCCATCATCGGGAGATCGAGCTTGGCCTCCCGAATGCCGTAGATCCGACAGGCTTGGGTGGCATCCGCACACGTTTTCGGCGACCGCGGTATTCTGAAGCGCGGACGGACTTCGTTGATAATCTTTTTTTTTCATCGCGCTCGATCGGTGTGTGATATTTTATTTCGTTCGTTTCGTGTCGGTTCGTCTTCAATTGTGCCCTTTCCTTGTGACTGGTCGGCCCGCCAATTCTCCCCCTTCCCTTCCCTGCTTGCGTCAGGCCACTTTGTCGGCCACGGTCCATTCCGTTTCCTTTCCCCATCGCGGGCGGGCAAGAAATATCACCGGCCAAAACGAATCACGCCTGAATCACATCCCCGTGGCCGCAGTCGCGAGTGTCAAATAGGCCCCGGCACGAAGGAAGGCAAATCCGAACATCCCCGTCGTTAACATACCAAAACGTACGGCCGCCATCATATCTGTTTTGACTGATATTTTCACTACCATCACTGCTACTACTACTACCACTATTGCCGTGGCCACTGGCCATTGCTGGTGCAGCAAGAAATCACAGCAGTGTTTTCAAAATACCTCAACGGGCGCCGCACAGTGATTTGTTGTTATGAACGGTGCAATAAAATGCGTGAAGCAAGTATGGTTCACCTTGGGAGTGCATTCGGTGCCTGCTACTACTACGTGCGAGGGTATCAGCAGAAACAGTGTATTTCGTCGTCTGTTTGCTCGCGGTGTTGTTATCACAAAGCAGGCCGCGCATCGAGCCGCGAATAAACGTGGAGCACACACACCGACTGCATGCAGGCAGGGGCACACACACACATACAGGATTAGGATCGTGAGGTGCAAGGGTGTGTGGACCTTATTCGAGAGCGTGTGAAACTAGGAAACGAAAAGAAGGAAATGTGAATACTCACAACTAGCTTAGCAACTCACCTTTGATTATACCCCGCGAGCGAACGAGCAGCGCTGCAATTTCGTCACTCGTCACTCATAGCGGCTGGTTGTGCTTTCTCACTCTGCTATTTCCAAGTTGATTTTACCGCGATTTTCTTGGTGTTTAAGTGCTTGAACTGTTTTAGTTCGGTTAATTTGCACTCGCGCGTTCACGTATCACAAATTTACCTGTGAATTGTACCTGTGAATTATACGGTTCAACATATAAACATTCCGATCCGCCTGCGGTTGTTGTGACCACTCACTGTGCAGTTGAACTTTGCGCTATTTTGCGATGGCGTCCGTGATCTGTAAGAAATGTGAAGGTGCTATTAGCAACGATCCAATTCCGTGCTTCGGTCTGTGTGAACACTATTACCACGATAAGTGTATTGGACTTTCAACCCCGCTCCTGCGTGATTTTAAGAAGTCCCAAAATTTATTCTGGGCTTGCGCAGATTGTACTCAGCGTTTGCGGCCGTTGACACTTTACACTTCTCGCACGGCCTTTCTCGTGATGCTGCCTACCTGTTGGAATCGTTGCAATCCGATTTCCGCGATACCTCACGTTCTGTGCAGGCGACATCAGCTGGCTTGCGACTTGAACTTTCCTCTTCACTGGATTGTTTTAGAAACGAAATAGCTTTGATGAAACAGGAATCAGCATCGTCAATTCGTTCCGTGAAAGATTTCATCGACTCACTTACTGCTTCTCACTCAATGGAACGCAACTACTCACAGGCTCCACTACTCACAACGCTTGATGAAGTTAAGCATGGCATCAAGGGGCTTGATCTCATGCACCGTGAGTTTCTCACTTCCTTCAACTCAATAATGAACAAGCTCAACTCTCATCTTGCCACGCATACAACTACATCGAGTGCTCACCATTCCGCGATTCCTGCTACGCACTCAACGACCACGAATCCAGTTGCGGCCTCTAAGCTCACCCATCAAGCAGTTGGTGAGAATCCTTCCAAACGTCGATTGATGGATCGCTCTCCCGACTCGTCGCCTACCAATACCGTTACACGCGCTATGCTGTCATCGGGTACAGGGTTGTCCTACAACAATATTACGACCGTTCCTGAACGCCCACGCCGTACTTGGGTCTTTATCTCCCGTATTGCTCCTGATACTCCGATTGAAGCGATCCGTGAAATGGCCTGTTCCAACATAGGGACAGACGACATCTTGGTATACAGCCTTGTACGACGTGACCGGGATCTTTCTACGCTCTCCTACGTATCTTTTAAAATTGGTGTACCGGATTCGCACCGGGCTATTGCTTTGGCTGCTTCAACCTGGCCTCGCGGGATCTCTTTTAAGGAGTTCATCGACCTTAATCCCCGCTCCGTCAATGTTTGGCGACCCACTACTGCAGCATCCCATGCACCTTCTGCGCCTGTTACCCGTGAATCGGATCATCATTCATCGCCACCTTCTATCAACCACACGACACAACTGCGAAACGCTGATTTCACTATTTCGCCCGATCATGGTCCTATGAGCTTGCTTTATACGCAGTACTTTCAGCAAGCGTAAACCGGCTGATCCGGCTGAAGATTTTCATGAACTACCGACTTTACCCGAATTGATGGAAGCTAACCCTGCATCTAATACACACAATCCGTCTGACTCTCTTCCGCCGTTAATAACTTGCAGCGAGAGCACTCCCGGCGCATCTCGCTCTCTCATTCCTTCGATCGATCGACTAAACATCTACTATCAAAACGTAAGAGGATTGCGCACAAAACTAGACGAGTTACGCCTCTCTCTATCTGAGCTTGATATGGATGTGTTGGTGTTAACTGAAACATGGCTCGATGGCTCAATTCCGTCCTCTCTTATCTCGGAGGATGCGTATGTCATCTATCGCTGCGACCGAAATCCTCTCAACAGTAACCGTTGCCGTGGTGGTGGTGTACTCATTGCCTGCTCTTCCGTGCTGAACACGTCAACTTTATCACTGCCGTTCGACTCGCTGGAGTCTGTTTGGACAATTGTTAAGCTTCAAAACCTTGCAATCTATATCGGCGCCGTTTACATCCCACCCGATTTGCGTTCTTCCGAAGTAGTCCTTGACGTTTTACATGAGAGTGTTAGTTTCGTTGCTGGCAAACTTAAACCAAATGATCTTATGGTGTTACTTGGTGATTTTAATTCACCATCACTCTCCTGGCAACCGTCGGCATCGTGCGTTAATCAGTTCATTTCTACTGGTGTATCTCGTGAAAATGTTTCTCTGCTTGATGGAATGTCGGTAAACGGTTTGCTGCAATTATCCGGCATAAAAATATACGCGGAAGACAATTAGATCTTCTATTTGCCAATGCTGCCTTCTTGGAGTGCTGCTCCCCGTCATAGCTTCACCTGTTCCACTCGTCGCGCTAGACAATCATCATCCTGCTCTTGAGATAAGCGTGCTCCTTACGCACTCTCGCCCTGCATCCTCCCAACGAATACCTACGGCTCGTATGTTCAATTTTAGGAAAATGGACTACCAAAAGCTTCATCGTATATTAGCCGATACCGATTGGTCCTTTATTGATGCTGACTGTGACATAAATCAAGCTGTAGCAGCATTTACTAATGTAATCACTTCCGCCTTCCCTTCCTGCTGTCCTCTCCTTAAACCCGCTCCTAATCCTAAGTGGTCAAAACAGAGCTTTACGCCTATTAAAATCGGACAAAACCGCGCTCAACGCGCCTACCGTTTAAATAATACTTTACACAATCTTTGTGTATATAAATATGCGGCTAAGGCTTATCGTTTTCTTAATCGCCATCTGTATCGTCGCTACGTTAGGCGTCTTCAAATGCGCTTCACTATTGATCCTGGGTCATTCTTTCGTTTTGCGAACTCTCGGCGAGGCTCTGCTAGCCTTCCATCCACCCTGTTTCTTGATCTGTCCTCTGCTACGTCCAATCCTGATATATGTAACCTGTTTGCCAAACATTTCTCTAGTGTATTTGTCGATCCTAGTACTTTTAAGGTTCCTTTGGACGTAGGCTTGTCTTACACGCCCTCTGATGTGATATCATGTAATTCAGTCGTTGTAAGTGAAAGCCTAGTAAAATCCGCTTTATCCAAACTTAAAACTTCGTTTTCACCAGGCTCCGATGGCATCCCTGCCTGTGTTTTGAAAAATGTGGCATTACCCTCACTCCTATTCTCACTCGTCTTTTTTTCCGCTCGCTTAGTGTAGGGATTTTTTCCTAGTCAATGGAAACTAGCTTGGCTTGTTCCCATTTATAAGAAAGGTGACCGCACACTAGCATCAAACTACAGAGGCATCTCTATTATTTGTGCGTGTTCTAAAATCCTCGAGTCAATTGTCCATTTATCTGTAATGCCTTGTGTAAAAATTATATTTCTACGGAACAACACGGCTTTATGCCCAATCGCTCAGTGTCCACCAACCTAATGTGTTTTTGTCTTCTCTATATCACTATCTGTCTAGTGGTAAGCAAGTAGACACTATCTATACCGATTTCAAAGCGGCATTTGACAGTATACCTCTATCATTACTTGTTGCTAAGCTTCGAAAACTAGGTTTCGGTGGCTCTATATTGCCGTGGTTCAACTCTTATCTTGAGAATCGTTCATATGCAGTTAAAATCTGTGGCTCTTTCTCTGAATGTTTTCTTAGTTCTTCGGGTGTCCCTCAAGGTAGTGTCCTTAGTCCCTTACTGTTCATTCTCTTCCTCAATGACTGTACTTCGATCCTTCCTCCTAACGGCTTCTTGCTATATGCGGATGACGTTAAAATTTTTCTTCCTGTATCTTCTACAGCTGATTGTCTAGTCCTTCAATCCTGGCTCTGTAAATTCTCTACATGGTGTGCTTCTAACGGTTTAGTCCTGTGTCCTGAAAAATGTTCTGTCTTGTCTTTCTTCCGATCTTCTACAAGTATAACTCATGCTTATAGTGTCTGTGATGCCCCTATTCCCCGTGCGTCCTTGTCTAAGGATCTTGGCGTCTTCTTTGACCCGAGTCTTTCTTTCAAGGAGCACACGGACTATGTCATCAACAAGGCCAACAAAAGTCTTGGTTATATTTGTCGCATGTCCACTGAAATTCGTGATCCTTTTTGTCTTAAGTCCCTTTATTGTTGTTGGGTCCGTTCCGTACTGGAATATGCCTGTGTCATCTGGTCTCCTGTTCAACTATCTCTGCTCCAAAGGATTGAGAGGATCCAGAGACGTTTTACAAGGATCGTATTTCGTAGTTCGCTGGGTCATCACTCTATTCCGCTTCCTTCGTATGACGATAGATGCACTCTATTAGGCCTTGCCAAGTTGGAGCACCGCCTCTCGGTCGCTCAGGCTTCTTTCGTCGCTGGCATATTGCTCAATACGATTGATACTCCTTCACTTCTGTCGCGCTTACATTTGTATGCACCTTGTCGCACCTTACGTTATCGTTTTCGTCTCCAGTTACCTATATGTCGTACACGTTTTGCTCGCAATGAGCCTTTTGTAAGAGCTATGTCGTCTTTTAATAGTACTTCTGATCTGTTCGATTTCAACATATCCTATCCTGTCTACCGATCCCATCTTCGCTCCTTTTCCGTACCATAAACTCCTTCCAACTCCTTCGTGAATAATTGTATACTATAGTCAGTAAGTACTATTGCTGTAACCCAACGTGGCCGAGCAATTAATAAAATAAAATAAAATAAAGTAAAATAAATAAAAATAATCGAAATATATTTGCGGTGCCTGAAACGATCACAAAACTCATGGATTAATATAAATGTACCACGATGTTCTGAAAGCAATATGATTCAACCACTCGTTGGCGGGTTGCGTGCACTGGCGTTGATCAAACGCCCGTCCACTACTAGTAGCCCTCGGCCGTCAAGGACGGTGTGAAGCGAACTGTCCTTCTCCGAATCGCTACGCCTGGAATGAACGATCTCAGTTTGACGCATTGAACTACAGCTATCACGTGAGTATGCTCCCGGTTCGATATGCTTAACCAAAGTGTTTTCTGCATCCGCTAGCTCCTGTTGGGTCAACATTTCATCTTCTCTAGACTGCCTCTCTTTAGACGGTCTCTCGGCTCTGATGGTTTCTAGTGCAAAATGCTTCTTCAACGATTTATTTTGTAGCTCTTCACTTACTCCATCACACGAGCGCACATGCAAATTCAAGTATGTCGCACCTGGGACGTTCTTGGCGATTGGACAGAAACCGTATATAACCCATCCCAGCTGAGTTTTGGAAGCAACGGGCTCGTTATACCTTCTTTCAACGCTATTGAGTGGTCTGGTCACGTGACGATTATCAATTCCTATTTTATGCTATTTCGATTCTATTTTTGCATTAAGTCATACAATTTTTTTTATAAAATATGTTTGGTTCAGCTTGTAAGAGTAGTGCGATTCGCTTATTTAAAACCCATATCGGACATACAAGACAAAATAAATTTAGTAAAATGAATACATTCTTAAAACCAAATATCATACCTTACGTCGAAAACATCACTTCCATAATTGTATATTAGGCTAGCTCAAAAACTAAATCACGTTGGTTCTGTAATGTTTCTCTGGATCTGGATGGATGGAATTTAAAAGCGCCAAAAATAGTTTTGTGTTCTTTGGTTTTAAATGTATATTTTTAAAGTAATGCATCAAAATATTAGTACAATATAAATAAACAACACAATATATAAAAACGGTAAGGACCGATACTGTCTCGTCATGGTAAACACAGGCTCCTCGTCATGTGTACGAGAATCATATGCCACCATCCGGCACGGAAACCACAACCAAATGGCTACATATAGTTAGGACGGCTGACCAAACTCACCGTTGGCACGTTTATTCTATTTAATCGAATTGAATTTGATATAAACGGTCTAGTCTAGGAGGCACCTAAAATATAGAATCAGATGATGTTTATATTATTATAGACTACCATATCACAAGGAACTGTAGTATCTTTACTACTTTCCAGATGATAAAATGAGCCATGAATATTAGATTGTAATAGTGCTGACATTGGGCGATGAATAATTCATGTGAATCATAAATCACTGAACAATGATTTCAACTTAAATGTTTACTTAATTTCCTTCTTGTTGTTTCGTATCGTTCAGATCGTAAACATTGCAAACTAGCGTCGCACACATACAATCACATCCCTTAGCTGATTCTTCTTCAGCTTAGCTGTGAAAACGGGGTTAATACGTGACCTGGTATTTCAACAGACCTTGGGACAGAATCAAACAATTTTGATTTGTCCGCACGCACGCCCGCAGTAGCGATTACCGCTGCCTTTTTGAGATTCAGTTTGACAACAGCCGTCGATATTTGATTACAGGCAGCAGTCGCAATATAGCTTGAAAAATACCGATTTATAAAATGTGGATGCAAAATACTAGTTTTTAGTGCTCTACAAATGTTTATGAATCGAAAACAATTCATTTATCATACCCGTATACCAGAACATTCTAATATTTCTGGCTTTTAAGCGGTTTCAATTTGTTAGAAAAATGAAATTTCTATCAAACTTGAAGCAAATTGTACTGATTTGACATTTTATTTGTCAAATTTGGAAAACCGCGTACAGGTGTCCCCGAGATACGACTGTATTTGGGACCAAAAAATGTCAAGATCGGGGAGTTGTGGAATCTTAGGGAATATGTTTGTAACGGTTATCTGCACAGAAATTCAAAAAATATATCAATTTCGTCTCAATGAAAACTTTTAAGTGTCAAAATTAAAATGGTCCAGTACACGCCAAAGTTTACGCTTCGTGTGATGTCCGTATATGGCAGGAGTGGATTCGATTGTGATACAGTGGAGCGCCGTTTATCCGAGCTTCTCGAGACTTGACCTCGCCCGGATAAGCAAATAACACGGATAATGAGTCAAATTAAATATTTTATCACCAATTTCTGATTAGGTTTGGGAAAATTTTCTTATTTTTTTAATAAAAATAACCAAGTTTTTATTTACTTCATGTTTTTCCATAAGAATATTTCAAATTTGCCATGAATTATAGTGTTTTTGTTAAATATCCTCCTCATAACGCAATAGCACGGATAAATGGCGCTCCACTGTACAGTCTGTTCCCGAGTTACGTGGTTCTCGACTTACGCGGATTCTGAGATACGCGGTTTTCTAAATTTGACAGATCAAATGTCAAATCAGTACAATTTGCTGGAAGAAATGTGCAATGCAGTATGAATTGCAGTTTTGCTAATCCACTTACAAGCGAAAAATATCGGATATTCTGTAAAAATCGTATCAAATAAATGAAAAAGTATAAAAAGTACTAAATTGAATAAAAACCACCGAGTAACCAATTGTGTTTTGGTAAAAAATCGCGAAATTTGACTTACGCGGATATTCGAGTTACGCGGATTCCTCGGGAACCCAGAAACCGCGTAACTCGGGAACAGACTGTACGTAGTTTTTACCCACTCTACGGCACATCAACCACACCAGCCATTCGGGGTTATACGCATACATCAACATATGATCGAATCCACACCTGTCATTTTGTTTTCATTTTTCTACAGCACGGCAGTCGAATTATTCGGGATAAGCCTGTAATTTGATCGAACGCGGGGCCGTCGGGCACCATCCCTTTTGAGCGGGGGGGGGGGGGCGGGGGTAAGTGGGGGGATACGATTTTAGCACGTACGTACGGTTTAGGCACGTAGCACGAGGTGGAATGGACTCATAAAGTAGACAGATTACCCCCGGCAGTTGATCGTACAGGCGATCATAGGAACCCAGAAGAGGTTCCCCTTACTGGAAACTCGAAATAAGTTAGGGTAGGCGAAGCTTTTAGGAGATGTTACTTCCTTTCTTGGTCTTATTTATCGATAAAATATATTGGTTCGGTGCAATTTCTTATTTTTGTTTTGTATTTTACTAGGTGGGGAGTTTCTATGTGGTTTTAATTTACAATGTGTCTGGGAGGGTGTGCGGTGTTTTCGTCGCTGCTTGCTTATGCTGCAGTTTTGATGTATTGGGCAAGAAGGTCATGGGCAAATGGGTGCAATCGTCACCGCGCTTGTACGTTGCTATGTGTTCTCGGTGACGGTGACGATTGCTTTTGCTTATGTTGCATGTTTCGGTTGTTTTTGCATGGACTGTGTGGCCTGAACTCTTCGGGTTTGTTGCTTTGGTCTGATTTGTGAATATGTTATAAATGTTGCAATAGTGTTTTCAGGTGTACTTGACTTGATTTTATTTTTGCATTCATGTTGCATTTTCTTTTTCGGTTGTGTTTCATAGACTGATGTGGCCATGATTCGACCGCATTGGTGTGTTTGAGTTTGTGCCGCAGATTAACATTGCATGATGAATTCAGTCATGTTTAAGCATCATAGCTTTGACAGATTAGAAGTGTGACCCTGTATTATGCTTAATACCAAATTATTTACCATTCCATCTTTTGTGTTCGGATGGCCGATGAAACGTTGATAGTAATGACGCGAACACAAACTACAATTTACAACTTATATTAGAACAAAATGGTATATCCGTGCCACGCTGACACACAACCGTTCGCTACCAAAGCCAGATCGGAAGAGAGCGAGCAATTCCTTAATTCTAATTCTCCTGATTTTCGCCTTGCCTATCTAGTTTTCGCCTCTCTCGTTGCGTCGGTCGCCTGACTGGTATCGGCAGCTGTCTCCAGGGGTGAGCAACAATACGATCACAACACCATCAATTTTGGTACAGTCTGAAATCATTGGTTAAACTTCGATTCCCTGCCAACTATTGAATATGTGCTTTTAGTTGGCACGTTATTCCATACAAAAAAATTCTCGGCAGGACATGAGATTTTTGTTAAATTTTCAAAAACTGGTTTTCCCATACAAACGCATGCTTTTTAATTTAACTGTCAGCCAACTATCGAGCGTTCAACTATTGAATTCTGACTGTATAACCAACAAATCAATACCGTCAACTGTTTTAAAAACAAATCCGCTTTTTAGTTTATAAGATTCATAAGGTTTGCTAACAAGTATGTCTCGTACAGCTTTCATGGTTTCATCTTTATTTTGCGCTTCACCTATATTCGCTGTTACATCATCGTTCACTATCATTACAAGCACAGGATAACGACTCATACAATCTACATGTTTCAACCTGGTTCCTGGCCAATGTTCTGTAAATGCAAAGAACACGACTGTGTGCTTCCATGACACAAGGCATGTTTGATAAATTCCGGATGAAAGGCAGAATTCTTTTTCTTCTTTTGGCACGAACAACCGTTTTGATTACCACAACAATTACCGCTGTTTTACTGATTACACATAACAGGATAGTCAGTAGTGATGGGTAATCCGGAGCGGAGTCATGGATCAACTCCGACTCCGGTGCGCAAAATATGACTCCGACTTCGGATCACTACCGGATTCAACTCCGGATCAGTCCGGATCACTCCAGATCATTCCGGATCAATCTGGGTTACTCCGGATCAATCTGGATTACTCCGGATCAGTTAAAATGAGTCCGGATCAGTCCGGAGCAGTCTGAATCAGTCCGAATGAGTCCGGATCAGTCCGAATGAGTCTGAATGAGTCCGAATGAGTCTGGATCAGTCTGGATGAGTCCAGATGGGTCCGGATGGGTCGCCTACACGCACGGTCCAAAACAGCCGAAATCATACAAAACCATGAAAAAGTCTGTGCCCTTTTGTTTCGGCGTCCTCGTGAAGTTTACCTAGCCGAACTGAATAGTTGTGTTCGATAAATATGTGTGCGTAACAGGTAGCAGCATATGTACTGCTTACCTGCCGTATGTTGCTGTGATACCGAACGAGACGCATAGACAACGCATCAAAAGGATATGTGTAGCCGTGAGGAAATTTTTCTGTGTCTCATTTGCCTTGTCCTTGCCTTTAGAAACTGATGAGTGAAGCACGCATACCGTTCGGGTATGTTCGGGGTATAAGCTCTGTTCCTCTCATGTTAATGGTAAAGATAGAATCGTATGCTATCGGCTCTGCTCACTTGGTGAGCCCTTATAATGAACGGAAAAAATAATGGTTGTCGTGCTGGTGCGAATTAATCTCTGAGCGTATTGGGCAGGGTCAATAACACTGTACAGCAGTCGCTGATGAAACAGAAATCACGTACAAATAAAATCAGGAAACCAAGCAGGAACAAATTCTCGTAGGATGCAGGAACAAAACATTTCAACACAGCAGAACTTCCGATAGGAACAGCTCAACAAAACTCAAACACGAACGATTTCAACGCAGCAACGCGGAAATACGTTCGAACGCTTCCGAATGTGATTTGAAGGTTGAAGTTGAACTTATCCGCAATTTAAAAACCTCTGATTTTAAACGCAGATTTTTGGATTTTGTATAGGCCCGACAGTGTTATTGATTTCCAATTGTTTTTTCCCCAGGAGCAAAACAAAATCATACGATATTTTAATTGTTTTTATTCGAGCGGGCGAATCATATTTTTAGGAATAAAGCGATCCATAATGCGGCAGCTCACTAATTCCTCTACTTGCCTATATCTAATTTACACTATACTGGCGAGTGATACAGAACCCTATGTTCGTGACGGTGGTGTGTCAAACATTATAATTCTCTTCGCAGACCGCAACGTGTAGCAGCTTATGGAGGGCCTGATTGTTGTCCGTTCTGCAGGACGATATCATGGCAAGAATTACTTTCTCGACAACAGCGGTGTGCAGCTCATTTGTTTTTATGTGAACCTGTAAAAGTACAGATCATTCTATTATATTTTGAATCATCAAGTAAGGAATTAAATTGTTCCTAGCATTCCCGAAATTGTTTTTTTTCAAATATAAGCACCGCCCTTGTATAGACATATGGGATTCCAAACATTAGTTGCCTTAGTTCCTTTCCCTCTTACTTGTACACAGGCTGATTGCGAAAACATGGCTGGATGATTTCTCCTCTAACAAAACGTTGTTGAGCTGTACTTGTTTATGCTGCGCAAAATGACGGAACTGAATTCGCCTTATATCGTATTTTAACGTTTTCTTTGAAAGCATCATAGCGATTATGGAATGCTTTACATCGGCAACTTCCAGTTCTGGATTGGCCGATTTCATTGAGTCTAATTGAAAAACATTGCAAACACAAGAAAAATTCTATGAGATATTAGTGTAAGTAGGAAATTGTATAGAAATGTTGGAAAATCGTACAACTCATTAGAAAATAAGTAATTTTAAATATGATGAATCCGCTCAATTACAAATAATACACAAACGTACGACGCATACAAAACAAACATTACAATATCAATTTGACAAGAAAGGAAAAAACGACAGGCAGTGTGATCAAGGTTGATTAAAAATATCAGGTGGTGGAAAAGCGCCTTTGGGGGTCGCCATAGTTGAGGGACTTTACGTCATTTTAAAACTGTTAACCCTGTTACTGGCAACCAAAAACATCATATTCCAAGCAACCGGGCTACCCGCGTAGCCAGCGACTTTGGAGGCATACAGGGTATTCCAATTGAGTTTAGACTAGCAGCATACTTTTTTGAAAAGTCGCAATCGATTCTTGACTAGCATCCTCTATTTTTGATAGCGAGCAATGGATTATTGACTAAGAGCAATTGATTACAGCAGACCGGTTGCTGGCGCGGAGTGACCAGATTGTTTTTAGAGGTAGGAACTCTAAAGCAAATACGATATTTTTCTTTATGACAGAGCGTTTCTACATACACCAAGAAAGCAGCTGAGAAAATAATTGACAGCATGCTTTGACAGCGACTGACAGCATTTTCGGTGAGAGAAATCTCCTCGGCATGCAAAGAACGATAAAGCTGAGAAAAATTGAATTGGCAGTTTATGGCGAACGATTAATTACACTTTGCATTTTTGTCGTTTAATAATCGTAAAATATTATTAAAAAGTAAAAGAAACTTTTTGACTTCACTTTAGCGATTAAAATGGATTTTTCAACATCATTTTAAAAGTCTCATCTCGGCGCTTTTCAGAGCTTCTACACACACAAATCGATTGTCAATTCTCTCACAGCCATCTCTCACTTGCAGTCTCGGTGTATGTAGAAACCAAAGTGGGTGTAATATACAGGTGAGCTTATCCCGAACAATTTGACAGCCGTGCTGTAGAAAAATGAAAACGAAATGACAGTAGTGGATTCGATCATTTGTTGATGTATGCGTGAGAATTACAATGGCTGTTTGGGTTGATGTGTCGTAGTATGGGTGAAAAACTACGTATCACAATGGAATCCCCTCCTGTCATTCGTTCGTCCAATATGGCCTTCCCGCCAAACCTATAAGCCCGCCTAGTCCCTATACCCACTTTGGTAGAAACGCTCACAGTCTAAGAGCGTTGCGTTTATAACACCCGGTGTGACAGATCGACTTAAATAATAATCTGTGGATAATATTTAATTTCATCCGTCCACTGGTTTAAAGCATTTGTTTTGCTGCTATATATCATCCACAAAATAAGAGAAAATGTTTCTAATAGGTTTTCGGTGATATTTTTTGATTTTATGAAAGCAAAATACAACACAAAAGCACTTAACGGCTGAATTGAAATATGCAACAGTGGACCCATAGGCATAACCTCACCATAAGCTACATTTAGCAAGTTTTTCAGAGTGACCATATGTAGTTCTATCGAATTTTGATAGAATTTCGGTTTACAATTGAGCACATTAAAACTTAATTTTTCTAACCAAATATCAAATATTTTTCTAAGTATTGAACGTTCAACCATAAAAATGGACTTCAATAAAGTTTATGATTGAATAAAAAGTTGTTTTTAAGGAAAATTACCGAATTTGCTTTAGATTTCCTACCGATAAACTCAAAAACAATCTGGTCACTCCGCGCCAGCAACCGGCTTGCTGAATTCAATTGCTCTTAGTCAATAATCCATTGCTCGCTATCAAAAATAGAGGATGCTATTCAAGAATCTATTGCGACTATTCAAAAAAGTATGCTGTTAGTCTAAACTCAATTGGAAAACCCTGTATAACTTTAAAATGCGTAATCCAATATTGATGCAATGTTTCGATGAAAACTAAATAAAATAATGCAATTTCTAAAACTGTGCATAGATTGGTTCAACTCGCTACCGTTTTTAGTTATAGCTTTTCCAAGTTGACAGGAGCTTTTTGAAAAAAATACAAAATGTAAAAGATATTCTTTCAGTACATTTTAAAATTTTCACAGCAAAATGATACTAGTAGTTTAGAGAACTGTATGTTGCACGTCTAATATAGTTTTTAAGAATTTTTCTTTGAGCCATAAAAAGATAAAGGAGTTTTGATTTGAATAAAAACCATTACATAACACCTGTCATAATAATTTGGCAAAATGCACATCTGCGACAAATGCAAAAACTTCATAAAATGGTCTCTTTTGGTAATTTATGTTGATAATACATTGTTAAGACACTGAATTTAAACATTGTGTGTTAAATTTATTTGATGTAGGTGTCTCTCTATCAGCATCGATCATAATGTAACGGTTGTTTTTCAAATGGAAACTTCTTTATATTTTTAATTCCTAGTAAAAAAATTGTAAAATTTATAAGAGACGAGCAACATACAGGATAAAAGTAAGGCTCAGCCCTCTACGTTACATTGGAGAAGCGTTACCTTTTGCTTTCGCTAGCGTACACCAGCCAGCGCTACGGTCGCAGCCATTTCCGAACGACCCAAGTTACATTTTTTCGAATGTCAAAATCAAAGCAAACAGTTGATGATATGTTTACATTTTGTGTTGAGATTTCGTTGCAGTGCGTGCAATAAAAAAGCAAATTGTGTGTAATTTAAGTTGAGTTTGCGTCTGATATTTTCATTAAAGATGGTAAGTAGACACACATGTTGGAAAAGACAACCTTGTGTTCGTTTTAGATGTTGACGCATTACGGCGGAGTGGTGCGGAGCAAAGGCACGCAAAGGCAAAAGAGGAGCAAAGGCGACCGGTCAACCAGATATGCTTTTAGTAAGCGTTTTATACGTGATTTTAAAAAGTGTTTGTTATACTAATACGTGATCAGATATAATTACAGGCTTTCTTCTGGACCATTGATAGAAAGATTGGATTGCTAAATCGGATGTATGGAGTGCGGACGATGTGTGTGCAGTTGCGATAGAGCTCGAAAAGAAATATTAAGCGGATGCTGCAACATTGTCGACAACGGATCAGTGGCGCGTTAAACGGTGGACGGACTGGGCGGCCACCAGGGGCCCCGGCGATCTATGGAGCCCCGTCATTGTGGATGTACGACTTCGTATCGATTCAACACCCCCCCCCCCCTCTGGAAGGGATTTGTACCACCTATTTCAACATGACTCATTTTTTATTTATTCATTTTTCCCATCGCTTCACTCACTGTATTTTGTCGAGGGTCCCGAACTGCAGAAAACTGGGGCCCCATACTACTCAAAGCAGCACATTAAATATTCTAAGAAATCTGCCGATACTTGCACCAAAGTCGCATGCGAAGAACGCTGAGACACGCGCGCACAGCTCAAATCAATACCTCATCATCGTTGGCGCAAAGTAATATTGGGCAGAGCGAGAAACCGTCAATTTTAGCTGGTGTGGGTGGCCTGTGCACAAGACACCCAAACCCAAAACCACGCAGAGCAACTTGCTGCTAAAATGGAATGCACAGAACGCTGCGCTTAACTTCTACCGAAAACCTGTTACACAACACAAGCATTCAACACACCCAAACAAAAATTTAAAGGCCCCGAAAAACAATATCAATACACCGGCTCGTAGGCGGTAAAATTAGCAGGAAAAATTGACTAACACCAAGCAAGCAACGGTGCTCCAGAGGGTGGAGGTTTCATTCGAGAAACGATTCCATCGATATCGATGTGTGCGTTTTTCAATTTGGCTTGGATGAAATGTGTCTGTGCTTGTACTGGGGTTCCTATACCTATTTTTCAGTTGTGTCCTGAAAACAGGCAGCTTTTTCACGCGAAAAGACTTTATTTATTTATTTCTGCAATTTATTTAAGACACGATCGCTTATCAAGCTAACAAATCCTTGCTTAAAACTTCAAAATGATTTTCTGCCACTTCGTAAGTTACGATAGTAGCAGTGAAGAAGAAACAACGGTAGATCTGAAAAACAGCGCCGACTGCTTCGAAGTGTTTTCGACCCGTTACAGTTTTCTAACCAAGCGTGAGTTAAGCATGCGGATCATTTGTGCAAACCGTGTTATACATGTTTCATTTCGTGGTTGTTAATTTCAGATTTAAGAAAAAATTCTTGTGTCGAAGAACATTTTCCTTGACATTCTGGCGGAGAACGAGCCCTCCGAGTCTTTTTATTCCTAAAAGTGTATGCAGTTTTAGATGTGATAATTACATGGGCCTATGCTGTTGGTTGTTGAAGCAGTCACTCACTGAAGAAGTTGCTGGAATCCTTTGCTGTTGAACGCAAACTGGGTGCGTGAGCCCTTCATCTTTCGACTACCATCAAACAACAACAGAGGAAGGAAATAACAGCAGCTTCTTAACCCAAAACAGCAGCACGTTACCAGTATTTCCAGCATATTGTCTTTTGTATGGATACGGCAGTACACATATTTTTGTTTAAAATGTTAAAATTTGATAATTTCTGAAATAAAATACTTATATTTTGTCGTGAAAGCAACAGTAACAACTCTGTTGTTGTTTTGTGTCGGTCAAACAATCTGAGATTGGCGCCTTTCCGTGACAAAAAGCTGACGGAAAGCAGTTTGACAATTTTGGATTTCCGTTTGTGTTTCATAATACATATCTTGGCAGTGTGCTTGTGAGTTTGTGTTTCGTCAAATTTTATTTTTCAACACACAACACAAACGGATGTCATAATACAAATCTTCTGATTTTGACAACTTGTCTTTACAATTTGTGTTTAATAATCGGGACTAATATCATTTTATCATAGTTGGCCTAAAGCGTGGGATCAAATGCATTGAACGCTACGCACGAATTGGGTGAAGCGAAACCCCATTACACGATATGCCTCACGCAAACTACATGCACATACGACATTAAAAGGCTCCGCTCTTTTTATCTGTTGAGGTTTCATTCAAGAATCGATTCCGATGTCAATGTGTGCGCTCTTTAATTTGGCCTGTGTCTATGTTATCACGCAAAAACTAAGAACTCGTGCCCCGGCAAACCTTTGGGGCCCCAGTCAAAATTGTGGTCTGGACGAAGTGATGGTGGAAAGGTAAGCTGTTGAAGGGTTTGGGTCAAATTTGAAAGAGTCGATGGAAAGGAACAATCGATATGAATGATCGCGTAAAGTTTGAACTAATTAAGCTGTCGGCAGCGGTCGGCAAAGTCCGGCCCACCACAATGTGCAGTCAGGCCCGAGAAAATATTTGTGCGATTTTGAAAGATAGGAAGATCCTATTCATTAAAAATAAACTGAACATATTTGAATATGACAATTCATATCGTTGAACTCTTCCAAATTTGATCACCATAACATGTATTGCGTTGAGCAACAGTCAACACAAACACGACGACTTTCCAATAGCAATAGCAATAGCAAGAAGCAATATTGCGATTATGAGTAATTGTTTGGAACTTTTTATGACTTTTGTACACTTTGCTGCTGACTCTTAATTGAAGATTCTTTACAATCAATTTTAGGAATTGTAAGAATTGTAGTTAATTGTTATTGTAAGAAAAACAACAATTTAACCAATCGCATTGTTTAAACCAGTTATTTTGTGCATTAACTGTAATAATATAATAATGTATGTGTAAAACTGCAATCTTCTGGCCTTCAATGCTCGATTATTTAGAAAACAGCTGATCTAAAGCAGTGGTCTCTAACCTGTGGTCCGCGGATCTTTTGAGACAAACATACTGCAATACAGGATATTTCCAGTTACTTTCGAATGAAAATATTGTTTTTCCCGCGTGCAAGAAGTTATAGCTCTGACCGATTGAAAATGAAATAACCGTAATTCGAAGTAAGACGGTACTTCAGTATTCATTGTATAGGTAAACATCAACGTAAAAGCAAAATTTTGTTTTCATGTTATGCTCACGATGACGATTTTAAATCCATACTTCCGTACTATGAAATAAGAGCTGCAACCTGTAAAATAGAAAAGAAAATATCGTTTAGAACCATCGTTCTTGTCAATTAAAGTCAAAAGTAACTAGCTTAGCGAAAATGATAACTTTCCGACATACAACTCGGAACTAAAAGTGCGAAACCTTTTACTTCTTTAGAGTATAAATAAAATCAACTCCGATCATGGCAGGTCAGATTTGTTCGGATTGTCAGGATAGGACTAAGCCCATCCATCATCTAGCGACTTCTCATTTAAGTAGTTTACTTATGTCCTCCTACCCAAGGTAAGCCCTCTAAACTCCAACGTCCTAAAGGTTTTTATGATCGCCTTAACGATCAAGGGTCGAAAGTCCGCTTCGAAACAGTCTTCGAAACACAAAGCTTTTCTGACATTACTGATTGTTTACTCATTGATATCGATGAAAAAATAGGCGAAAAAAAGTATTGAAATTGGGGTGATTTATTGATTTGGCAGGGTGGCAGTGTGAACTGTATTTTGTCGAAACAAGTTTGTTGATTTGGTAGGCACTCATGGATATCATGAATTTTCAACAAGAACAGCAAAGTGATGTGAAGATTTTTCTCAACCAAAAACGTTAATCCCGCAAGCCGAATACGCACCTAAAATTTTATCGGGGTGTCTGTGAGCGGTTACTAAAACAAATTTTTGTTCATCACGATTGACGACTGACTTACATGTCGTTTTGACAGAATAAATAGCTGCATTTTAAGTTATTTGTTTTATTGATATTCAGTTAAACGACAAAACCATGTATTACTCAAAAGCTTTCAGTAAAAATGTAACTGCAGCAAACTTTGAAAATTTGCAGTGTATGAGCCGTACACCATTTCGCCCCTCCCCGTCGATGGATTTGAAGAAGGTGCCCCGGCTACCATATCGCCTAGGGCCTCGGAGAGCTTGACCCGCCACGGCAACGGATGCTGTACAGCAGCCTTCCGAGCTGTTAAATGTCCAGGACGAATAGATGCTATAGCAAAGAGAAAAAGCTCAGAAACTGCATCATTGCATCGGAAAAAAGGTAAGATTATAACGATGACGATGACGACGAGAACGACGATAGAACCTGAATTAGGTGCGTGAATAATCAGTGTAGCAAGGGTTTCATCCGCAAATTAGAGTGTCTGGAAAGCATTGTCATAGCATAAGCATAATTATACAGTGTATTAGCTGCAAAATAGAAAACATACAGGTAGCGGTAATCTAAATCTAAAAGAACCACAAAGATATGCACCATGCACTTGCTTGAGGATAATGTTATTTGTTATTTGTTATTTATTAATTAAAATTCAACGGACCGCAAGTGACCCACTTGAAGCGAATTCATTTACATTCATTCATTATAACATAGTCACATTTCGGTCATTCATTTGTCACACACATACGAATAAACGGATCAGAGGAGCCAAAGCGAGTGCAGCGTTCCTCCACGTTAAGTAGCGATCTAGCTCGGAGTGATCTCGGCGGGACATACATGTTGAGCCTCGAAAGAAGCGCGGGCGAGTCGATCCGCTTGTCAAGAAGTCCCGCGACAAACAGCCTCTGAGCGTTGCAGTTCCGCTGCTTCAGTGTCTCGATGCCAAGCAACGCACAGCGTCCCTCATAGTCAAGTTGGACACTCCAGGAGCGCAAAGCGAACCGCGTGAATTTGCGCTGGATCGACTCTAAACGAGCTAGGGGCGAGCAGCTGTAGGCCACCATACTACTGAAGCGTATTCTAGCACTGGTCGCACCAAAGCACAGTATAGCGTCTTGATGCAGATCGGGTCAGTGATGTCTCGTGCTGTTTGTTTTAGTAAGCCGATCAATTGGTTACCCTTAGTGACAACGTGCTCTAGCTGGTCGTGGAAGCTCAACTTCTCGACGCACAATTCAAGACCATTCAAAGAGCACCATGACTGGAAGGCACTTAGAGTGGCTTGAAGGCGGAGTTGGTCTGACCGGTCACGGATAGGCAGGAACAGCTTCGCGTCGTCTGCATACAGTAGGTGGCCGTCAGGAGGGAGCAACCGTGTTACGTCATTCAGGAAAATGACAAACAGCAGCGGTCCAAGGTTACTCCCCTGCGGCACCCCGAGGAAGCATCGATACGGCGCGACGTATGGGGTCCCATCTTCACGCAGTATGTGCGACCAGCAAGATAGGAACGCATCCAGGCCAGCAGCTGCACAGGCAGGCCAAGCGTTTCGAGCTTTGCGAGCAGCAAGGCGTGCGGAACGCTATCGAAGGCAGCCTTGATGTCCGTGTAGACTGCGTCGATCTGCGAGCCGGCATCGATGGTCCTGTGGCAGAGGCTAACGAACTCAACCAGGTTGGTGGTGGTTGAACGCTGAGGGAAAAATCCATGTTGAGCTGCGCTAATGTAGTTCGAGGCAGCTGCGAGGAGAGGTTCGTACACCAGGAGCTCGAAGACCTTAGCGCAGGCACAAAGCGGTGTAATGCCACGGTAATTAGATGCATTTGATTTGTCCCCCTTTTGTGCACTGGAACAAGCCACGAAGTTTTCCAGCAGGCAGAATAGATGCCCGAACGCAGCGAGTCGCGAAAAATCGAGGCCAGGATAGGCGCGATGGTGGTACCACAACGCTTAAGCGTGGAATCCCGTCAGGCCCTGGAGCAAACGAAGGTTTCAGCCTGTCAATCGCTTTCGAGACTGAATACTCATCGATGATCGGCAAGTTTGGGGCCATAGCATCCACCGGTACGTTTGATAATGCGTCGGCTATCTGCCTCTCATCAGTTACCGCTGGAAGGAAGGTGGCGGCAAAGCGCGAGACAAAAATATCACATACAGCAGACGGATTGTTGCGAATGCGCCCGTTGTAACTGACGGAGCTAGGAAAACCAGAGGATTTCTGACGATTTTTGCGAAGTTCCACAGAACACGTGAATTGCCGCGGCAGCGCAAAACCGTACGCCGTACGTGCCCCAGGTAGCGGAACCTGTTATTGCGCCGATAGAGAGAGTGCGCAGTATTATAGTTGCGCAATGCAGCGGGACACCTACGCAACAAATAATCGCGATACGCGGCAGCTTTAGCCGTTTTGAGCCTGCGCAGCGTTCTGTCACCCAAGGGGGGCCTCGTTTAGGTCGTTTCACCGGCGTGCATTCATTCAGGGCTTGCAACATGAACCGCTCAAAATCTTTCACAGCGAGGTCAAGAGTGGCGTAACGGGAACAAACGATGACATTCGCGAACGAGGCGATCATCGGCAGGAGCCTGTTAAAGTCCGTCCGCGCGTAGTCAAGGCGTGGTGTTAGCGCAGGAACGGCTGATTCCTCTCGTGGTAGCGGGATGGCCAACTCAAGCGCAGGGTGATAGGTGTCAAATGCTAACAACGGGGTGAGGCAAAGTTCAAGCGGAAGGCAAACAGAAGCAACAGCATTATTTGCAAACACCAGGTCTAAAACGCGTCCGCTGGTGTTAAGATGACCATTGATCTGGAAAAGT
Organism: Anopheles arabiensis; assembly: GCF_016920715.1. Lineage (NCBI taxonomy): Eukaryota > Metazoa > Arthropoda > Insecta > Diptera > Culicidae > Anopheles > Anopheles arabiensis. The sequence continues at coordinate 12,187 of NW_024412075.1, read as the reverse complement.
CCGCTATGATGCATCTCGTCCATAAACAGAGCGGAGGGAGCCGATCGCGTACGTAGCTCATAATGCAGAAATGGCAAATCCGGATCATGCTGAGCGGCTGACTAGGAGACGAGAGGTTGGTTGAAGTCTCCTAACAGGAGTAAACTGTCTCCGGGATGCATAGTTGAGCATAATGAGCGAATGCAGTTTTCGATTTCACGGAGCGTGGCAGCATTTGCGGCAAGTCTAGGCGGGAGGTATGCAGCAATGATGCATAGTCGGGAATTGCCTAGTTGTATTACAACGCACACTAGCTCAAGCGATGGATGCACCGTTGTGTGTTCCCGTGACGTCAGAGACTGAGAGCACGCAATCAACACACCTCCACCGCGGGAACATGTACTGTTGTCAACACTACGATCGCATCGGTAGACTCGGAAAACAGCATAGCCGAAGGTAGGCTAGGATCGAGCCAGGTTTCCGTAAGCACTATTACATCGAAATTGGATTCCAACACCGACAGGTGAAACTCATCGACCTTCGTGCGCAGTCCCCGCACGTTTTGATAGTAAACAGAGGCAGTGGAGCGGGCAGTGCGAAGCGCATTAGCAGCAGGAACAAAACAGGTAGGTGTTTGTGCAGACTTACCAGAGGTTCGTCTATTCGTGAAAGAAACGGTCAAGTGTGGTCTGTTGTAAGTTGGTGTTGGAAGTGCGGCGAATTAAAAGCGGGCCGTCAATGAGTGTTGAATTAGGACCATGAGTGGTGTCGTTCAGCGTGTGTTCTCCCAATTGTGGTGATGTTAGTGTTTGAGCCTGTGATGATGATGCGTGTGCCGGTGCGTGATAGACAGTGGATGTTGGTGTGCGAGGCATCGATCGGCAATCGATGACATCAGGTGTGCGTGTGAGAGAAGGCATCATTAAGGCAATCATTTTGTATTATACAATGTATGCATAAAATGTATAAACAAATTATGTTCAGTTACAGCGTCTAAAGCTGCAACCAAATGTACTTAAACTTTTAACATGATCACAGTGTTTTCAGCTGTTTGATAAAAATATCACAGAAATGGAAAGAAACGGATTATGTGTGGATCGTTATGGTTCGTAGGTATGAGGTATTTATGTTTAAGGACATTTTTAGCAGATAAGATTAATGATTTTACATCATTTGACTGTAACTATTTTTAATTAAATGAAATTTTATTCACTTTTTAGGAAAAGGTTAAAACACAAATATTGCAGCACAAGGCATGGTTCGCCGTTTTAACGTTCTTGCTATGCGGTACTTACAGATGCGCTTCCATCGCCGTGGTCAAGTTTAGTTTAGTTTAGTTAAGCTAAGTTAAGTATAGACTAGTTTAGTTAAGTTTGGTTTGGTTTGGTTTGGTTTGGTTTGGTTTGGTTTGGTTTGGTTTGGTTTGGTTTGGTTTGGTTTGGTTTGGTTTGGTTTGGTTTGGTTTGGTTTGGTTTGGTTTGGTTTGGTTTTGGTTTGGTTTGGTTTGGTTTGGTTTGGTTTGGTTTGGTTTGGTTTGGTTTGGTTTGGTTTGGTTTGGTTGGTTAAGGTAAGTGTTGTTATGCTGTGAAAACGCTTTGTTCTGAAGATGTTTGGAGTCGTTCCCGAGATGTCCTCGGCATGCTGTTGCCGTCTACATTGCATGACTGTTTGAGCAAGTAGTGTTGCGCAGTAGCATTACTATTCTGGCAATCGTCGATACACGTACACGGGAAATACACGTCGATGAGTGGAAAGGTTATTAGGCTTAAAATACGAATGCTTACAATACTTTCATGTAAGCGGTCTTAGGTGATACACGTGTATTTAGCTCTGTGACTGGTTATCACATAATCTCGTTCAGTACACTCGGGTATGCTGTGTTGGAAAACACGACACCATTACTATTTTCTAACGTTCGCCCGTAGTAAGACTGACTATCCGGCTACGTGGTATTGCATAATGTCCTGTAAGCCTGTATAGGTCGGCATGACCGCGTAGGATGTGTACGCCAAATAGAAGAAGAAGAGTGTTCGCTGTCCTCTGTACCACACTTGCTTACTTTACTTATCCGGCGCTACAACCGCTTTGCGGTCTTGGCCTGCCTCAGGAGTGTCCAAAACCGCTCACGGTCTCGCGCCGTTCGTCTGCCAGTCCGTTATCCCGGCCTTAATGGCGGACGCCTCCACACTATCACCACATTACCAGAAATTTAATTGACATACCTTGTCAGTTTTAAGATAACAAAAGCATTCTTTATACATTAAACTATTGTGAATGGTGTTATAGTTATTATTAATTAGAACAATTTCTAGCAATGTAATACTCACCACAATTACGCTCACAGTACTAAAGCAAAACAAAAGTAGAATAGATTCACGTTTTTTTTTCATATATACTTTATTAAATTGACCATACAAACAACAGTTAGCAACGATTATCATTCAAAGTAGGAAGATTTTGTATAGGGAACAATATGAAGAAGAATAAAGTAAAACAAACACCCCAATAAGAGTCTACTGCGAGCTAGAAAGGAGAACGATTCATTCCATGGGGTGCTTGTTGTTGAATGCTGTACTCGTTTGAATAAACTTTGTAAAATACCATATTCTTATAGTGTATATTGAAATTCTATTTCAGTTATATATATGGGGAACATTTAAATGCTGTTTATTTTTTTAATCGATGTATCAGTCCTTTTGGTTGAACTGGTCTTGGTGCTTGTGATACATTTTTTTGTTATTGCAAAAGTTCCGATTTCGCTTCCAATTTAACATCGATCATTTGGGTGTCCGATCAATACGGCTTGAATAGTGATGTTGTGGTGGATTGCTCGTAGAAATATTTAGTTAGTTTCAATCTAGTAGCCAATGAGACAAATGGTTGCGCGAAGGTTCGTATGGCCCTCAGTTCATCGAGATGTCGTCCGCTTTGTCAGATCGATTGTCAACGATCAAAGATCCGTCGTCACACACCTGCGGCACTAAACGAATTCGGGCTTCCCAAAAGCCGTTTCCGCCACGTTCATATCGATTTGGTTGGACAACTTCCGACGTTAAATGAAACCGGTACTAAGTAACGATGATCGACCGGTTTAGTTGTTGACGGAAAGCAGTTCCCCTACCAGAAATGCTAGCAGAAACTGTCGCCAAAGCATTTTCGGAATGTAGGATATCTCGGTTGAGCGTTCCTGCAACAGTCACGACAGATCACGGACATGCGTACTACAGCGTACCATCCCGAAGCTAACGGCCTTATGAAACACCTGTATCGATTCGCAACGTTGGTGCGATCAACTGCCGTTGGTCCTGCTCGGCTTGCGAACAGAAATCAGGGAGGATATCGATTGTTCTGTAGTTTAAATGACTAAATGTTTAAATGTCGTTCATAGTTTGCCGAACTGCTTGGCCGTACCATGCAAAAGCGTTTTTGTGCACATCACCTCCGTTTAACGGCCTCTTCGACACCCATACCAGAGGTACGGTTTCCCCATGCATTTTAAAATTATCGAAAGGCATGAAAAGGACGTATTGAACCAGCATATGTCTGCGAACAGGATCCGAACGAGGATGATGAAAGAACAAAACTTACACCATCCGCTCACCGTGTACGGTTGTATGGACGGTTGGGGACTTAGGGGAACTCGGTGGTGGTTTATTTGTAGTAGTATGTTAGTTGTACTCTAGTAGCCATTATATATAAATAATGAACAATGCACATAAAATGAATGAAGTCAGTCTTTGTTAACTCGTTCAGAACGGTTGACATCGTTTACCTGAAAGACAGTTGTGTGTTTTGAAATGTAGGCTGAAATAGGTGGGTGAAGTAAAATAATTTTAAAATTTTAGTTTATCTATTTAGCTTTAATTGAAATAGTTAATTTTATTTTCCTTTTCATAATGTACAGGGCAAACGTAAGACTGGTGTTAGCTGTTGCTTTCCATGGTAGTTTTCTGAATCCATTGTTCTTTCAACCATTTTTTCTTCAAACCATTTTTCTTTCAACCGTTTTTCTTTTAATCAATTTTTTTTCTTTCAACTATTGTAAATTAAATCATACCCAATCGTATGAGAAGAGTAAAATGTGAAATATTATCCAATATTTGGTGCCTTGTGAGATAATTGATTGTGTTGCAGATGACTAAGGATGACAAGCATTACTTTTTCAATTCTTCGTAATTTATTTAACTAAAACCTACAACCCAACCAAGGTACTCTAACGTTGTGCAAGTTGCATTAGATGAACATATCTTATATTATATTCTATAAACAATATAAAAAACTACTCCACATAATTGCACCTTTCCTAAAGACATCCTTAATCATTACTCCTCTTGGCCAGATCCGAACCCCCACCCCATCCTCCTCCTCCCCTTCCTCTTTCTCTTTCTGTCACGCACACACAACTAGTTGACGAGGTAATTAGGAAGAGTATCGTTCTATCTGTTCTGACAGTCCGAACGAATCTGATCTGCCATGATTGGAAATTGTTTTATTTATACCCGACTAGTTAAGGCTTGGTAAAATCTACCGGATGTTCTCAAATTTCGACTTATTTTCAAACTCTACACGTTCAGTGGCATCAACCATGATTCAAACACCTATTTGTTCTTATTTGTTCTTACAACTGTGTTAAACTTGTAACTTCCTGGTTGTACAGTTCTTACTGTACATTGCAGAACCGTTAAATATCGATGGGACTACTTTTGAGCCATACTGATGTAAATCTTAAATAACCATAAAAAACAAGTCACGCAATTTTTATTTTTTTAACTGGTGTTCAAAACTAAGGTTATTTGTTACGCACGTAAAATACCAATGAATCTTATTTACTTACACTTATAAGTAATAACAATGATAATCATGATTGGCGAATTTTGTGGCCATTTTGATAAAACAGAAAGTTTAGTAACTGCATTCTTTCTTATTTTCAATCGAACTGATACGTTCCATGCCTCTGTTGACACAAATGTATAATTTTTTATTATTATTTTTTGATTATCGGCGTGATTTTTTGGAAAGCATAGCTAAGTAGTTAACCTCAACAACGTGTTCATTGAATAATGTATTAATGTGCAGTGGATTAATAAATTAGGATGCCGCTAATACATATACAACATGTTAAGATCCAATCCCAATTGCGTACTTAAAAACATAAATTTTTGAAATTCTCACTTCTGTTTCAATCCATCTTCTGTTTTTGTGCCCATAAATGTAAGATTGAACTACAAAAGATGATATCGCACGTGGTTTGAATTCCTTTTCTTCTCTTTTTTTCGACTTATGTTTCATACGTTAGGTAATAAGTAATAGATGCTTAGAACAATTTCAATGTAAATTTGCTCGGTCTTTAATTTCATGAGGGTCATTTCCAAAACGCCATCGAAATTTTATTTTATTATCCTGAAACTAATTTTGAAGTATTCAATGGAATTGGTATTTGTGTATGAGACAATTGTTATTGTTGTGCCACATATTAAATTTCAACAGTGAACATATCCTCATATAACCTTTCCAAATGGGTAGTTCCAATATTCCGATCTATACTGTTATACATCCTGAAATAAGTAGTTCTTCCCACCCGCGAGCAAATCGTTACAAATTCAGTTTTAAATTTCAAGCCATCAACATCCGCCGCATTCTCGCTCGAAATTTCGCATATGCTAAAAAATATGGCCGCTTAGGGTCTCTCGACTACATCCGCCTCTTATTGGGATGCGTTTTCCTTGTTCCGACTCAGCCAATACAGTCGTTGTCGCTAAATTTTGACTCTAACTCACTTATTTTTGTCTCGAAGGCACCAATTTCACGATTTTTGTCTCGAAGGCATCTATTTTTGACAGTGCGCATCAATTTTTGCATCGAAGGCATCAATTTTTGACTGTGAGTCAATCGCTTTATTTACAAAATTTTATGTAATTTCTCGAAACTGTGTGTTCTGGAAATGATTGAAGTTAAGTTAAATAGTGAAAATTTTATTGCTAGAATTTAAAATAAAACAATTGTTTTGCCAATTTTTCAGTTTCAATGGAGTGAAAAAAAAATGCCACGTATTTTCAGCTGTAAACAAAAGCTTTAGAAATTTTAAAATTTCATGATTTTTTCTCAAAAACAATCTATATACACAGTTTTTGTATTTTTGTGAGTTGTGGAATGACAATTGTTAAAAATCTGCTTGAATACCTTGTAAAATTGTCATTATTCCTACAAGAGTCAAAATTGATGCGCACTGTCAAAAATTTATGCCTTAGAGGCAAAAATTCATGCGCACTGTCAAAAATTAATGCCTTAGAGCCAAAATTTGGGGCAACGACTGTATTGCGGAGTAGTAGATTTGAGGGAGTAGTATATTTGAGGCGGTCCCGTGGTACGTGGTCGTCAACTCGAACGACTCATTAACATGCCCGTCATGGGTTCAAGCCCAGAATGGACCGTCCGCCCGTAGCAAGGATTGAATATCCGGCTACGTGGTAATGAATCTCGAAAGCCTGTATAGGCCAGCAGGTCCGCGTAGGACTTTACGACAAATAGAAAAGATTTGAGGGAGTGTACATGTTCGACATCCCGGGTATAGCAACCCGTTTTACAGGATTTTATGTACCACACTTATCTGCCGATGACGACGGTGTATGTAGTATTCGAGGTGCTTAAACACCAATAATGAGTATGGTTAGCTTTATTAATGATTGAATGAATTAGAATATAAACCATTTCACAATTAAGCTATTTTGCATTGTTTTGAAACATGTTTTTTTTAAATATTGCCTTGAATATCTTGATTTATAATAGGAAGGGGTGTGAAATGGAACACGTTATCAACATGTGGCTAATTTGCAACTTTAACTATTAAAAAAATCATTATATCCATTACCATGTGTTTTAAAATCGGTTTGTGTTAACAAAAATCTAAGTAACCATTGCCCTCATTACCCGAGGGGTGGCAGTGTGGCATGGAGCAAGTCCTTTCGCAGCAACGCGCGTTGCTAAGAGAGCTTTGCTCTCACCGCTTTCTCTCGCTGAATGTTTACTCACGTCATGATGGCGATTTTCGATTTTATATATAGTGAGAAGGAAGTAATGGGTTTGGTGCAATTTTCTACAAATTTAGGACATTGGTTTGTTTTATTAACAATTCATAGCTATCGTTTAGCTTCTGCTCGATGTTGACAACAGCTCTAGTTGCTGTCACTATAGGCCATGGAAAACTGTCGCTTATGGGTTGTTCGAGCAGCTACGCGAATCGTGCAGATTTGAACTGCGAATCGGATCACATCCGCGCCCGTTGATGTACACATCTCTATCGATCTTAAATTAGTAAATAGAGGGCGAAAAGGCTTTTTCCCTCTCTTCATCACCAGCAATTTCTTACAACGGCTTCGGTAATTATTAGCAGCAAAACCAAATGAATTCTCGGTGATGAATTCTCGGTTCACCTACTTTTTATTAATATGGCTCAATTGTTTTTGTATGAACGATGTGGCCTAAATTCTTGAGGTGTGTTGCTATGGTGTGCATGTGTTTGTGTCTGATAGTGTTTATTGTAATTAGTGTTAAATGTGTTTAATGAAAATAGTAAAGAATTTTGTAAATCGAAAAAGTGTTGTAATTGTGCAATACTATATAAATATAATAAATTACCATTAATTATTAATTATATGTAGTTAAATTAAATGTGATAATTATAAATTTAACTTTGATTTGATGTTCAATTGCATGCCGAGGTGCCAGCGATTGAAATTTGGGCTTTGATGAAATTGGGTTATCCTATGAAAAAGTATGTGTAGAGATTAAAAAAAGTGCGTTAGCCATGCTGACAAATTGTTTAAAGCTTTTATTAATGGTAAATGTTTTGCAGTACTGGAATTAAGGGATAAAATTGACGGAAAGCGCACTACGCTACTGGGGAGTATTATACAGAAAATCTAATCACATCTCCAGTCTTTTAACCACAACAACACTGCCTCAATTATACACGGATAGTGGAGCAAGAAAAAAGTAAACATACCTGTTTCTACATATAAGAAGTATTCATTCGATGTTGTTTTCCCTGCGATGAATGTTAGCGTTCCAAACTGTGGCAGCATTTGAGTCATCGACAAACTGAGACAACCCTTACCTTACCATGCGGGGTAAAAGGACCCTTATTTAGAATGAAAAAAAAAACTTCCTTTCCAGTTGGTATACAAAAGGTATTAAAAAATACCAATTGAATACTCCAGCCAGCACCACGAGGAAGTCGAAAGGAAATGGCCAGCCATGCTAGAAGAAAAAATATTATTATGTCTATATGAGGTTACGCAAATATCGAAAATCAATGTGTGACTTTCCCAGCTTCCAACAAAGGCTGAAAACAATAATCAGGGTGCATTTTGCGGAAGTGATATTCCACCAAATACTGATTCAGGTGCGTAATGCGGTTTGTGCCTTTTTCTTGAGGAAATCTTTAAAAACAACGCCATAGATTTTCGATTTTTGCGTATCAATGAACTTATTGTCGGGATGAACGAAATTTTTGAATGGTTAACCATGCCATGGCTGTACCCAACCTCGGCTAACGAAACATATCCTCCCAAGAGTCGGTTAGGATTGTTGTGCCATCATCTACGTTGTCGCATATTAACCGAGTCAACGTATCAGCGTTCCGATGCTCTACTCGATGCAGAAAATTTCATTCGTCTCCCGACAAATTCCACCCACCAACCACTCTCTGTCACTCTCTGTGCGAATGAGCCGTCCACGGTTGTACTTTCGTGAGGTAATTTTTGTCTCATCGATTTCGACTGTCTTGCTAGGGCCGCCAATTTTTGATGGCGCTAGCATTGCGACAACATTGAAAAGGAGGAGACGTATATTACAGAAATGGTCAATTACCGTTATCTTGCTGAGCTGCAGCTGCTTCACCACTTCTGCCACGCTGACATTCATACTCCACAGGTACAGCAACAGGACCTCCTGCATCAGTGTAAGTCTGGATCCTTCAAAGAAAAATCCAGCACGGACACTGACTTCCGCGTTTTGCACAAACGTCCTGTGCACACCCACTTGCAGCGATCCTTCGTCCCTTTACGTTTTTACGCAGCCGCATCGGTTGCTTGCACTTCCGGCACAGCTGAACAGCCTGCAATAGCTTATGGTCTATAAGCCATTCGACTGCTGCAACAGGCTCATGCAGCTTAAGCACCAGCGATGCAAACGTTTCTGTCGCCCCAAAATTGGTAGAATGAAGTTGAAATATTATTACAGCTTGTTCGTACATTACTCTTAATGTTCACCCTTTTGTCTTCTGATGGCGCAACAACCACAGTAAGATAGGGCATCAAACATTATCAAACAATTACCAACACGATAATGCAACCAATTCAATTCAAAAACAAAGTTTATCCGATATTTTAAACTGGAAAATAATATTAAGTGGAAACACTGTAACCATAAAACCATAAATAATGTGGAAAGTCTTAATTCAAACATTGGGAATGGAGAATAATATTTATTATTATTCGCCGCCAAATTTAACTGAAGGGTTAACATTTTCAGGCGGTATTATATGAACTGGATATTAGATATAAGAATCGAGATCGTAACAGGGTCGGAAATGAACAGCGATATAGCCTCGGGCCGTAGTTGGAAGACCTATGCTCTATACTATCTTAAATTTGCATTTTTATAATTAAGCAAAGTGTAAAGCCAAATGCATTGGAGCCCTCAAAATGAGTTCCCATGATGACAAATGTTTCACTTAACCATCAATTATCAATACTCAACAAATACCCTCTTATTATTTTGCGTAACAACCATCGTCGATCAAGGCCTGCCTTTTATACCACTAATTGATTGGACTATCGGTGGGTTATCGGCTACCCGTTACTATAGTTACTAAGGGAGCACGGTCCATGGGACTTGAACCCATATTGAGCATGTTGTAAAAAACTCGTTTTAAATTTTGCATAAAAGCAATATCATTTAAGTTTTTGGTACATTGTAGCATATCTGCTATACAAAACTTATCATAATTCACACTATTAGCTATAGACACATTGTAACACACTTTGGAAAGCCAAACCACACCATTGTAACATTCATTATAACTCATTCAGCAAATCAGATCATACCATAGCAACGCAACCGGAGGAACCGGAAGGCCGTCCATTCAAACAAATAACAGATGTGACACATATCAAAAACAACCGAAACGCACAACATAAGCAGGAACAGCATGTAACCCAAAGCAGGAACAGTATATGTATTAAACCCAAAACAGGAACTTAGTGACAAGAACCATCGTTCTTGTCAAGAAAAGACAAACGTAACTAGCTGAGTGAAAACAATAACTTTCCAACATGTGTGAGAAACCCTTAACTTCTTGAGTATAAATAAAACCAACTCCAAAAGTCAGATTCGTTCGACGATAGGACATTACGCTGCCTAAAACCTTCACCTTCCAACTTATTTCAATAGTTTAGTTATGTCCCCTACCCAAGGTAAGGCTTCTAAATTCCAACGTTTCGGTAAGGGAAACCCTCGGGTTTATGATCGCCTGGACGATCAAGTGTCGAAAAGTCCGCTACCAACGAAGTTTTATGCCACCTCGATACATGTCAGCGAACACTGACCTACCGCGATGGTACGCGTTGATCAGTTGTACCGTATGTACACTCATCAGAATACTTGGCAACCATATCTAAAACCAAACCCATTACACTACCTACCTAAGGAAGGATCATTACACTACCACCACGAAATCTTCTAGTTGAATTTGTACAGAATAAAATTAAGTAAGTCTTATCTCGCAACCTATCCACATCTCTTTCACGTTAATCTTTATCAAATCGAAAGAACGCGCGAAAAAATATTTGGTTGAATCTAGCAAGGTAGAATATAGAGGAGGTGTTTCTTATCGTTTGGCTTGTTGCCGTTTTGAGATTCAGTTTGACAACAGCCGTCGATATTTGTTTACAGGCAGCAGCTGCATTATAACGTGTAAAATGCCGATTTATAGAGTGTGGATGCAAAACACATTTTTATTGCTAAACAAATGTTTATTAAACGAAAACAATTCATTTATCCTATCCAAATACCAGCAACACTCCTCGCATTTGACAACTGCCGTCGATCCTGGTTTTGTGCTTTTTTCTAAAGCCTCGATGCTCAATTGTTCTACATGACGACACCTCCTTTCTACTCACTTTGGACTCTAGTGCATTTTGACAATTCGTCACTTGACGTAAGGTCCTCAGGATTCAAACTTTGTTCACATTTAATAAATTTGTTCATATAATTTATCGACCCCATTTTTTCGATTAAACATTCTTTAAAAATATATTTTGACTTTGCGAGTTCTTATTTAACATTAAAACATGGATTAAAGTGTGTTATTTTTGTGTTATTCCGTGAATTTATTCTATGACTAATTGTGTTTTCGACATTTGATGACAAAAACTAAGAAAGCATTATTTTTTCAATTTTCACATTAATTACTCATTATCTACGAGTCGCATGGACAATTTACGAGATTAGAACTCTCACTCACATGATTTTAAATTTCGCATGCTAAACAAATCGTCAAATCTTTTGTTATTAAATTTAATGTTTTGTTAAATATTAAAATAAATATTAAAGGTCAATTCGTTGGCACAGTGGTGTTTTCCGTCAATCCCGATAGAGGACACTATCGAAGTAGAGTCGTGTTGATAACGATCGGGCCGAGCAGTGATAACAAAAACATTTCTGAACGTGGCAAAGGTTACGATCTTTAGCCATTCTTTCACCGATTCCTGAACCAAGCGACTGAATTTTTAGCTACAATAAACTTACTACGTTATTTAAAAACGCATGTGTATCTCATATTTATTGTACATCTGGTGAACGAAAGAATTCTGTTGATAACGTCTCAACAGTTTTCGATAAAATCAATAGAGACACAAAAATGCACGTAAAAACAAAAAATCTTTTCTATTTGCTAAGCTTTGTGTGCGGAAACCTATGGTTAACGGTTTTAAATGCCATAAAGTCCCTCAACTATAGCTACCAAAAGGCCGTTATCCATCACCTGATATTTTCAATCCACCTTGATCACACTACGTGTCTGGTGCGAACGCAACGATAATAATTCTAATTCATATATTAAAACATTATATAAAACCATGTTCATCCAAACGCTTCATTAGTTCACATTTTAAACTCAACAGTCAGTCAAGACGAACGTTAGAAACAA